>NW_027189152.1:1140837-1275837 GCF_040958095.1 Procambarus clarkii | reverse complement strand
TCTTATCCACCCCCTGTACCCTCCCCCTCTCCCCCACCACCCCAAGCCCTCCCTCCTCCACCAATCCCCCCGTGCCAGGTCCCCCCAGCTCCCACTCACCCCAGATCCCAAAGGTCCCCCCCAGAAAAGAAGCAGAAGAGAGTCAGTTTCAGGGTGATGTACTCGAACATAGATGGGATCACAAGCAAGACAAGTGAACTAAGGGAAAGAGCACAAGAAGTTAACCCAGATGTAATCGGACTCACTGAAACAAAACTCTCTGGAATCATAACGAATGCCGTGTTTCCCCAGGAGTATACAGTAATAAGGAAAGAGAGGGAAGGTAGAGGAGGAGGCGGAGTGGCCCTACTCATGAGAAGGGAATGGAGTTTTAAGGAGATGGCCATCCCGGGCTGTGAGGAGTTCAGAGACTACATAGCAGGCACCATAACAATGGGAGGACCAAGAATAGTAGTAGCAGTAATATACAACCCTCCACCAAATGACAGGAGACCCAGTCAAGAGTATGAAAACAACAACAAGGCAGTTAACACTATAATTGAGAGGGCAGCCTCTGCTGCCTGTAGAAATAGATCCCACCTGCTCATCATGGGCGACTTCAATCACGGAAAGATTGACTGGGAGAACAAGGAACCGCATGGAGGCGAGGATACGTGGAGAGCCAAACTATTGGAGGTGGTGACAAGCAACTTTTTAACGCAGCATGTCGGAGAACCCACAAGGATGAGAGGCAATGACGAACCAGCGAGACTCGACCTAGTCTTCACTCTGAACGACTCCGACATAAGAGAAATCGGTTTTGAGGACCCAGTAGGAATGAGCGACCACAGTGTACTGGTGTTTGAGTACTTGATTGAAGAAGGGTTATTGAACTCGAGGAGGGATACCGAAACCAAAAGGTTAGCATACCGAAAGGGAAACTATGAGGGGATAAGAAAATTCCTAACAGATATAGCATGGGAAACAGAGCTCAGGGGAAAGACGGCCCAAGATATGATGGATTACATCACGCAGAAGTGCAAGGACGCAGCAAACAAGTTTGTCCCAGTCCAAAAGGAAAACAGAGAAATGAAGATGAGAAACCCATGGTTTAATCAAAGATGTAGGCTAGCTAAGCAGCAAAGTAAAAGGGCATGGAGAAACTATAGGAATAACAGGACACTGGAGAGCAGAGAAAGATACCAGAATGCCAGGAATGAATATGTCAGGATGAGAAGAGAGGCAGAAAGACAATACGAAAATGACATCGCAAGCAAGGCAAAGACTCAGCCTAAATTGTTGCATAGCCACATTAGGAGAAAAACAACAGTAAAGGAACAGGTTATGAGATTAAGGATAGGGGCGGAAGGATTCACTACAAATGACAAGGAAGTGTGTGAGGAATTGAATAAGAAATTCCAGGAGGTCTTCACCTTAGAACAAGGAGAAATTCCAGAGGTAAGTGAGGGAATAGCTAACCAGGAACCACTGGAAGAGTTTGAGATTACCAGTGGGGAAGTAAGGAAGTGTTTACTAGAGTTGGACGTGACGAAGGCTATAGGCCCAGATGGAATCTCCCCTTGGGTTCTAAAGGAAGGAGCAAGAGAACTGAGCCTACCACTCTCCATAGTGTATAACAAATCACTGGCAACAGGGGAACTGCCAGATACTTGGAAAGCAGCTAACGTAGTCCCGATATACAAGAAAGGGGATAGACAGGAGGCACTGAACTACAGGCCAGTGTCCCTAACCTGCATACCATGCAAGCTGATGGAGAAGATTGTGCGAAAAAAACTAGTGGAGCATCTGGAGCGAAGGAACTTTGTAACACAGCATCAACATGGGTTCAGGGATGGCAGGTCCTGCCTCACAGGGTTACTTGAATTCTACGACCAGGCAACAAAAATAAGGCAAGAAAGAGAAGGGTGGGCAGACTGCATATTTTTGGATTGTCAGAAAGCCTTTGATACAGTGCCACACAAGAGGCTAGTGCGAAAGTTGGAGATGCAGGCTGGAGTGAGAGGGAAGGTACTCCGGTGGATAGAGGAATACCTAAGCAACAGGAGACAACGAGTCTGTGTGAGGGGTGAGGTCTCAGATTGGCGAGACGTCACAAGTGGAGTCCCGCAGGGGTCAGTCCTTGGACCTATACTGTTTCTGGTATATGTAAATGATCTCCCAGAGGGTATAGATTCGTTCCTCTCAATGTTTGCCGACGATGCAAAAATTATGAGGAGGATTGAAACAGAGGATGATAGTAGGAGGCTACAAGATGACCTGGATAGACTGAGTGAATGGTCCAACAAATGGCTGTTGAAGTTCAACCCGAGTAAATGCAAAGTAATGAAACTAGGCAGTGGAAACAGGAGGCCAGGCACAGGATACAGAATAGGAGATGAAGTACTTAATGAAACAGACAGAGAGAAAGATCTAGGAGTTGATATCACACCAAACCTGTCTCCTGAAGCCCACATAAAGAGAATAACGTCTGCGGCATATGCGAGGCTGGCTAACATCAGAACGGCGTTCAGGAACCTGTGTAAGGAATCATTCAGAATCTTGTACACCACATATGTA
This sequence comes from Procambarus clarkii, assembly GCF_040958095.1. Lineage (NCBI taxonomy): Eukaryota > Metazoa > Arthropoda > Malacostraca > Decapoda > Cambaridae > Procambarus > Procambarus clarkii. Next base: position 1,273,281 of record NW_027189152.1, on the reverse strand, counting down.
AGACCAATCCTGGAGTATGCGGCCCCAGCATGGAGCCCGTACCTTGTCAAGCACAAGACGAAGCTGGAAAAAGTCCAAAGGTATGCTACTAGACTAGTCCCAGAACTAAGAGGCATGAGTTATGAGGAAAGGCTGCGGGAAATGCACCTCACGACACTGGAAGACAGAAGAGTAAGGGGGGACATGATCACAACCTACAAAATCCTCAGGGGAATCGACCGGGTAAACAAGGACGAACTTTTCAACAATGGTGGGACGCGAACAAGGGGACACAGGTGGAAGCTGAGTACCCAAATGAGCCACAGAGACGTTAGAAAGAACTTTTTCAGTGTCAGAGTAGTTAGCAAATGGAATGCATTAGGAAGTGATGTGGTGGAGGCTGACTCCATTCACAGTTTCAAATGTAGATATGATAGAGCCCAATAGGCTCAGGAATCTGTACACCAGTTGATTGACGGTTGAGAGGCGGGACCAAAGAGCCAGAGCTCAACCCCCGCAAGCACAATTAGGTGAGTACAATTAGGTGAGTACACAGAGGCGGGACCAAAGAGCCAGAGCTCAACCCCTGCAAACAGACCCAGGTGAGAATACACACACACACACACACACACACACACACACACACACACACACACACACACACACACACACACACACACACACACACATACACACACACACACACACACACACACTAGTTGATAATGGACTGTTTTGTGTTCGTATCCATGTGTACTATTGTCATGACCGACAGACACGTGAAGCTATATGTGTTTATGTGTAGCTGTAATTAAACTGACATGTGTACGGTAATTATCTGTATGTGTCCATTTTAAAGGTACATATTAGTGAATGTTTATTTATGTAAATTGATTGACATATGTACGTATGCGCGCGTTTAGTGTTACTGTAATTTATATGGTTAACATGTATACGTTTGAATGACATAGTTTCCCATTATTGTCACATTTTTTGTTACTGTTTCGCTGTTCACTCTCACTCTCTGACCCCCGTCGACTAATTGTGCTCACGTGTGTTTGTTCAAGGTACGGTAACCATTGACTTTTTACCCAATAATTTGCAACTATTTGCAAACAAACATTTCTAAAGAACATCTATGTTTCTGATAAATATTTTTTTTCCTAACATACAAGTCAATCACACAGTACCTAACCTCAATCAGAAACACTTTTCTTGCTATCTCTCACAACGTCTTTTGCATATATATCCTATCTTAATCAATTTATAATTTAAATTCATAACTGGCAACCCTCTTCCAGCGCCTTCAAGGCCACCAAACATCATTCCTTTCCATTAACCTCGCCCAAATTATCTTTTGCACCAATACACACACTAGGGGGCTTTATAGCTGAGTGGACAGCGCTCTCGACTCGTAATCCTAGGGTCAAAGTTCGATCCCCCGGTGATGGCGCAAACGAAAATCAGCAGAGTTTCATTTATTCTGATGCTCCTCTTACTTAGCAGTACATAGGTACTTGGGCATTAGACACCTGTTACGGGCTGCTTCCTGGGTGTGTGTATGTGGAATTTTTTTTTATTAGCTAGTAAAAATTGATTGATTCACAGTTGAGAGGCGGCCGAAAGAGCAGAGTTCAACCCTCGCAAGAACAACGAGGTGAACACAACTAGATAAATACTAACTAACCACGATCTCGTATAATCTACTACACACGCTACAACCTCCCCCCCACCTCCCCCCACTCCCTAAATCACTCTACCTAAGTCATTAAAAATATAAAACAAATCAATTAAAATACCAAAAATACTAACTATAAATAAAGGAACCAAATTTTAAACATACAGCGACTCCAGCGTGGTCTAGTCGGAGGAGAACGTGTTCTCATCTGGATAGATTGCGATCGAGCCTGTCGGAACGGCTGTGTAACTGCAGGGCACAAATATTTGTGTGTCCCCTCCTGTAGCTGCCTCTGTTTCGACAGGTTCCCTGGATAGCTGGAATTGGCCTGGCCCTAGGAAAGTGGGGAAGGGGTGAAATCCGTTGGGCCCACGGATGGATACCTTGGATCCATAGACCTAGGGTAGGTCTAATCACCTGGGATTCGAACCCACGGTGGGAATAAGGGAGGAGATTTGGGGGAGGAGGGACACAAATGGTTCCTGGAACCAAACCTCACATAAATCCGGACACTCACACACACACACACACACCCTTATCCGAACATTCACAGGGACACTCACACCATAGACTGTGATAAGGGAGACCATCTGAGGGGACACAGATGGCCTCCTGAAACCACAGATGTAACCGGACACATAATCATCCGGACACTCACAGGGACACTCACACTGACACACTGACACACACCCATAGACACAAACTGTGATAAGGGAGACCATCTGAGGGGACACAGATGGCCTCCTGGACCCACAGGGTCCATATCCATACAGATCAATATTTAAATATACGTATATATTTATATATATAAAATTTATATATATTTTATTTATTTATTTAAATAATTTAAATATTTTAAATAAATAAATTTTAAATATTTATTTACTTAAAAATAATAAATTTTATTTATTTAAATATATCATTTTTATCGTATCGTATTTTATTAATTTATAAATTAATAACAATAAACTGAAAATTCACAAAAACGTGGAAAAACGGGAAAATATTGCCTAATTCGATGATAAAATATTTAAATAAATATGTTTATTGTTAATATTGTTAAATATGTTTATATGTTAAATAAAGATGTTTAAATAAATAAAGGAAAAGGGGTATGATAAACGTCAAAATATTGCTAAATTCGATGATTTTTAGTACAATATGCAAGAAAACTTGCTAAAAAATGCAATATTATGCGAAATTCTGAGATTTGAAGGCCAAATCACATATCGTGAGAAAACATGAAGTAGTATCTAAATATTGGTAAAACGAATATATTTACGTAAAATCACACTACATGAAAAACGTGAAAAAAGTCACTATATTACCAAATTTGAGGATTTTAACTTCAGATTATAAGTCGAGGTTTCGTATTACTTAGATCCTAGAAATGACATATTGAAATGTTGTTTTCAATACAAATGATAAAAATTAATGTGTTTTCATTAGAATTTACTAAAATGTTCCAGATTTTATGTTTATATTACTAATGAAGATGTACACGTAAAACCGCTCTAATCCGGCTGAAACGTCGATATATGCAATAAAAACAGAACTTCTCCCCTTTTAAGTATCTTACTCAGTATCTTAACGGGAAACAAATAGTTGATTGTAAATGAAGTAATTATGGTTAATTTCTAACCAATTATATGTTTGCATCATTTTTATCGTATATATAATGAATTAATACCAATAAACAGAAAATTCACAAAAACAAGGAAAAACGGCAAAATATGGCCTAATTTGATGACGATGGCCTAATTCGGTGATTCAGATATCACAAACATCCCAAATTCGACTCTTGAACCATATTTTGGAGCCAAATTCTGGCTCTCTGCAAGTATTCGCAGTTTGAAATTACGACTTTTTTATACCGAATATATGCCAATTACTGGGATCAGCGATGGGTCACATTTTGCCCAAACCCTCCCTGCAGTTTTAAAAAATATCACAAACATCCCAAATTCGAAGCTTGAACCATATTTTGTAGCCAAATTCTGGCTCTCTGCATGTATTCGCAGTTTGAAATTACGAATTTTATACCGAAAATATGCCAATTACTGAGAGCGGCGATGGGTCACAGTTTGACCAAACCAACCCTGCAATTTTGAAAATATCCCAAACATCCCAAATTCGACGCTTGAGCCATATATTGGCGCCAAATTCTGGCTCTCTGCACGTATTCGCAGTTTGAAATTACGACTTTTTCTACCAAAATATGTCAATTACTGAACGCGCCGATGAGTCACATTTTGCCCAAACCTTCTCTGCAGTTTTCAAAATATCTCAAACATCCCAAATTTGACCCTTGAGCAATATTTTGGAGCCAAATTCTCGCTCTCTGCACGTATTCGCAGTTTGAAATTACGACTTTTTTTTACCGAATATATGCCAATTACTGGGATCAGCGATGTGTCACATTTTGCCCAAACTCTCCCTGCAGTTTTAAAAATATCACAAACATCCCAAATTCGACTCTTGAACCATATTTTGGAGCCAAATTCTGGCTCTCTGCACGTATTCGCAGTTTGAAATTACGACTTTTTATACAGAAAAAATGCCAATTACTGAAAGCAGCGATGGATCACATTTTGCCCAAACCCTCCCTGCAGTTTTCAAAATATCCCAAACATCCCAAATTCGACGCTTAACTCATATTTTGAAGCAAAATTCTGGATCTCTGCACGTATTCGCAGAATGAAATAACGACTTTTTATACCGAAAATATGCCAGTCACTGAAAGCGGCGATGGATCACACTTTGCCCAAGCCCTCCCTGCAGTTTTGAAAATATCCCAAACGTCCCAAATTCGACGCTTGACCCATATTTTGGAGCCAAATTCTGGCTCTCGGCACGTTTTCGCAGTTTGAATTTACGAATTTTATACCAAAAATATGCCAATTACTGAACGCGCCGATGAGTCACATTTTGCCCTAACCCTCCCTGCAGTTTTCAAAATATCCCAAACATCCCAAATTTGACGCTTGAGCAATATTTTGGAGCAAAATTCTCGCTCTTTGCACGTATTCGCAGTTTGAAATTACGACATTTTATACCGAATATATGCCAATTAATGGGATCCGCGATGGGTTACATTTTGCCCAAACCCTCCCTACAGTTTTAAAAATATCACAAACATCCCAAATTCAACGCTTGAACCATAATTTGGAGCCAAATTCTGGCTCTCTGCACGTATTCGCAGTTTGAAATTACGACTTTTTATACAGAAAAAATGCCAATTACTGAAAGCGGCGATGGATCACGTTTTGCCCAAACCCTCCCTGCAGTTTTCAAAATATCCCAAACGTCCAAAATTCGACGTTTGAGCCATATTTTGGAGAAAAATTCTAGCTCTCTGCACGTATTCGCAGTTTGAAATTACGAATTTTATACCGAAAATATTCAATTACTGAGAGCAGCGATATGTCACAGTTTGCCCAAACCCTCCCTGCAGTTTTGAAATTATCCCAACCATCCCAAATTCGGCTATTGAACCATAATTTGGAGCAAAACTCTGGCTCTCTGCACGTATTCGCAGTTTGAAATTACGAATTTTTATACCGAATATATGCCAATTACTGGGATCAGCGATGGGTCACATTTTGCCCAAACCCCTCAGCAGTTTTCGAAATATCCCAAACATCCCAAATACAACCCATGAGGAATTTTTTGGAGTCAATTTCTGGCTCTCTGCACGTATTCGCAGTATGAAATTCCGACTTTTTATACCGAAAATATGCCAGTTACTGAAAGCGGCGATGTTTCACATTTTGCCCAAGCCCTCTCTGCAGTTTTCAAAATATCACAAACATCCCAAATTCGACGCTTGAACCATATTTTGTAGCCAAACTCTGGCGAGAGGCCGAATTTTGCTCCAAAATATGGTTCAAGAGTCGAATTTGGGATGTTTGTGATATTTTTAAAACTGCAGGGAGGGTTTGGGCAAAATGTGACATCGCTGATCCCAGTAATTGGCATATATTCGGAATAAAAAGTCGTAATTTCAAACTGCGAATACGTGCACAGTGCCAGAATTTGGCTCCAAAATATTGCTCAATAGTCGAATTTGGGATGTTAGGGATATTTTGAAAACTGCAGGGAGGGTTTGGGCAAAATGTGACTCATCGGCGGGTTCAGTAATTGGCATATTTTGGTATAAAATGTCGTAATTTCAAACTGCGAATACGTGCATAGAGCCAGAATTTGGCTCCAAATTATTGCTCAAGGGTCGAATTTGGGATGTTTGGGATATTTTGAAAACTGCAGGGGGGGTTTGGGCAAAATGGGACTCATCGCCGCTCTCAGTAATTGGCATTTTTTCTGTATAAAAAGTCGTATTTTCAAACTGCGAATACCTGCAAAGAGCCAGAATTTGGCTACAAAATATGGTTCAAGCGTCGAATTTGGGATGTTTGTGGTATTTTTAAAACTGCAGGGAGGGTTTGGGGAAAATGAGACCCATCGCTGATCCCAGTAATTGGCATATATTCGGTGTAAAACTTCGCAATTTCAAACTGCGAATACGTGCGGAGAGCCAGAGTTTGGTTCCAAAATATAGCTCAGAAGTCGAATTTGGGATGTTTGAGATATTTTCAAAACTGCAGGGTGAATTTGGGCAAACTGTGACCCATCGCCGCTCTCAGTAATTGGCATATTTTCGGTATAAAATTCGTAATTTCAAACTGCGAATACGTGCAAAGAGCCAGAGTTTGGCTACAAAATATGGTTCAAGCGTCGAATTTGGGATGTTTGAGATATTTTGAAAACTGCAGAGAGGGCTTGGGCAAAATGTGATCCATCGCCGCTTTCAGTAATTGGCATTTTTTCTGTATAAAAAGTCGTAATTTCAAACTGCGAATACGTGCAAAGAGCCAGAATTTGGCTCCAAAATATGGTTCAAGAGTCGAAATTGGGATGATTGTGATATTTTTAAAACTGCAGGGAGGGTTTGGGCAAAATGTGACCCATCGCTGATCCCAGTAATTGGCATATATTCGGTAAAAAAAAGTCATAATTTCAAACTGCGAATACGTGCTGACAGCGAGAATTTTGTTCCAAAATATTGCTCAAGCGTCAAATTTGGGATGTTTTGGATATTTTGAAAACTGCAGGGAGGGTTTGGGCAAAATGTGACTCATCGGCGCGTTCAATAATTGGCATATTTTGGTATAAAAATTCGTAGTTTCAAACTGCGAATACGTGCAGAGAGACAGAATTTGGCGCCAAAATATGGTTCAAGAGTTGAATTTGGGACGTTTGGGAAATTTGGAAAACTGCAGGGAGGGCTTGGGCAAAATGTGATCCATCGCTGCTTTCAGTAACTGGTATAATTTCAGTATAAAAAGTCATATTTTCAAACTGCGAATACGTGCAGAGAGCCAGAATTTGGCTTCAAAATATGTTTCAAGTGTAGAATTTGGGATGTTTGGTATATTTTGAAAACTGCAGGGAGGATTTGGGCAGAATGTGACTCATCGGCGCGCTCAGTAATTGGCATATTTTCGGTATAAAATATCGTAATTTCAAAAAGCGAATACGTGATACTACATGAAATAATATCGAAATATATGTAAAAATGAATATATTTACGTAATATCAAACTACATGATTAACGTGAAAAAGTCACTATTTTACCATATATGAGGATTTTAACTTCAAATCATAGAGCGAGGTTTCGTATTATTTGGATCCAAAAAAAGACATTTGACAATGTTGTTTCTAATACAAACGATAAAAATCAATGTGTTTTCAATAGAACTAACTAAAATGTTCTTGATTTTCCGTTTATATTACCGATGGAAGATGTACACGAAAACATCTCTGTTCCGGCTGAAACGTCGATATATGCAATAAAAACAGAACTTCTCCCCTTTTCAATATCCTACTCAGTATTTTAACGAGAAACAAATGGTTGATTGAAAAAAAAGTACTTAAGATTAATTTCTAATCAATTATGTGTTTGCATCATTTTTATCGTATATATAATGAATTAATAACAAGAAACAGAAAATTCACAAAAACGTGGAAAAACGGGAAAATGTTGCCTAATTCGATGATATTTTGTTTAAATCACATGAAGGAAAAGGGGATGATAAACGTCAAAATATTGCTAAATTCGATAATTTTTCATACGAAACATAATGCAAGAAAACTTGCTTAAAATGCAATATTATTCGAAATTCTGAGATTTGAAGGCCAAATCACATATCGTGATACTACATGAAATAGTATCGAAATATTGGTAAAAATGAATATATTTACGTAATATCAAACTACATGATTAACGTGAAAAAGTCACTATTTTTCCATATTTGAGGATTTTAACTTCAAATCATAGAGCGAGGTTTCGTATTATTTAGATCCAAGAAAAGATATATGACAATGTTCTTTCCAATACAAATGATAAAAAACAATGTGTTTTCCTTAGAATTAACTAAAATGTTCTTGATTTTCCGTTTATATTACCGATGGAAGATGTACACGAAAACATCTCTATTCCAGCTGAAACGTCGATATATGCAATAAAAATAGAACTTCTCCTCTTTTAAATATCTTACTCAGTATTTTAACGAGAAACAAATAGTTGATTGAAAATGAAGTATTTAAGGTTATTATCTAATCAATTATGTGTTTGCATCATTTTTATCGTATATATAATGAATAAATACCCATAAACTGAAAATTCACAAAAACGTGGAAAAACGGCTAAATATTGCCTAATTCGATGATATTTTGTTTAAATCACATAAAGGAAAAAGAGATGATAAACGTCAAAATATTGCTAAATTCGATGATTTTTCGTACGAAACAAAATACAAGAAAACTTGCTTAAAATGCAATATAATGCAAAATTCTGAGATTTGAAGGCCAAATCACGTATCGTGATACTACATGAAATAGTATCGAAATATTGGTAAAAATGAATATATTTATGTAATATCAAGCTACAGGAAAAACGTGAAAAAAGTCACTATTTAACCATATTTGAGGATTTTAACTTCAAATCATAGGGCGAGGTTTCGTATTATTTAGATCCAAGAAAAGACATTTGGCAATGTTGTTTCCAATACAAACGATAAAAATCAATGTGTTTTCAATAGAATTAACTAAAATGTTCCTGATTTTCAGTTTATATTACCGGTGGAAGATGTACACGAACACATCTCTATTCCAGCTGAAACGTCGATATATGCAATAAAAAAAGAACTTCTCCTCTTTTCAATATCTTACTCAGTATTTTAACGAGAAACAAATTGTTGATTGAAAATGAAGTATTTAAGGTTATTATCTAATCAATTATGTGTTTGCATCATTTTTATCGTATATATAATGAATAAATACCCATAAACTGAAAATTCACAAAAACGTGGAAATACGGCAAAATTTTGCCTAATTCCATAATATTTTGTTTAAATCACATAAAGGAAATGGGGATGATAAACGTCAAAATATTCCTAAATTTGATGATTTTTCGTACGAAACAAAATGCAAGAAAACTTGCTTAAAATGCAATATTATGCGAAATTCTGAGATTTGAAGGCCAAATCACATATCGTGATACTACATGAAATAGTATCGAAATATTGGTAAAAATTAATATATTTACGTAATATCAAACTACATGAAAAACGTGAAAAAAGTCACTATTTAACCATATTTGAGTATTTTAACTTCATATCATAGAGCGAGGTTTAGTATTATTTAGATCCAAGAAAAGACATATGACAATGTTGTTTCCAATACAAAAGAAAAAAATCAATGTGTTTTCATTAGAACTAACTAAAACGTTCTTGATTTTCCGTTTATATTACCGACGGAAGAAGTACACGAAAACCGCTGTATTCCGTCTGAAACGTTGATATATGCAATAAAAACAGAACTTCTTCCCTTCTCAATATCTTACTCAGTATTTTAACGAGAAACAAATAGTTGTTTCAAAATGAAGTATTTAAGGTTATTATCTAATCAATTATGTGTTTGCATCATTTTTATCGTATATATAATGAATTAATACCAATAAACTGAAAATTCACAAAAACGTGGATAAACGGAAATATTTTGCCTAATTCGATGATATTTTGTTTAAATCATAAAGGAAAAAGGGATGATAAACGTCAAAATATTGCTAAATTCGACGTTTTTTCGTACGAAACAAAATGCAAGAAAACTTGCTTAAAATGCAATATTATGCGAAATTCTGAGATTTGAAGGCCAAATCACATATCGTGATACTACATGAAATAGTATCGAAATAACGGCAAAAATTCAAAATTTAATTCTAAAGAAAACACATTGATTTTTATCATTTGAATTTGAAACAACGTTTTCATATGCCTTTTTAATGATCAAAATAATACGCAACCTCGCTCTATGATTTGATGTAAAAATCGTCAAATTTGGTATTTTTAGTGACTTTTTCACGTTTTTCATGTAGAGTAATTTTAGGTAAATATGTTCGATTTTACTAATATTTTGATACTACTTCATGTTGTCTCGCAAAAGGTAATTTAGCCTACAAATCTCAGAATTTCGCATAATATTGCGTTTTAAGCAATATTTATTGCGTTTTCATGCATTGTGCTTTGTACATAATATCATCGAATTTAGCAATATTTTGAGGTTTTCCATCCTTGTTTTCTTAAAGATTTAAACCAAATATCAACGATTTAGGCAATATTTTGCCATTTTTCCGCGTTTTCAAGCTTTTTCGGTTTATTGCCATTAATTCAATAAATTTACGATATATATATGATGCAAACACGTAATTAATTGCAAATTAAAATTAAATACTTGATTTTAAATCAACTATTTGTATCTCGTTAAAATAGTGAGTAAGATATTGATTAGGGGAGATTTTCTGTTTTTATTGCATATTTCGAAGTTTCAGCCGGAGTAAAGCAGTTTTATGAGTACCTCTTCTTACGATGATATAAACAGAAATTCAGGAACACTTTAGGTAATTCTATAGAAAACACATTGGTTTTTATCATTTGAATTGGAAACAACGTTTTCATATGCCTTTTTATTGATCAAAATAATACGCAACCTGGCTCTATGATTCTATGTAAAAGTCCCCGAATATGGTATTATAGTGACTTTTTTCACGTTTTTCATGTTGAGTGATATCAAGTTAAAATGTTTGAATTTACTCATTTTTTGATACTGCTTCATGTTGTCCAAATATATGTGATTTGGCCTACAAATCTCAGAATTTCACATAAAATGGCGTTTTTAAGCAAGTTTTCTTGCATTGTGCTTTGTACTTAAAATCATCGAATTTAGCAATATTTTGGGGTTTTTCATCCATGTTTCCTGTATGAGATTTAGACCAAATATCAACGATTTATGCAATATTTTGCCGTTTTTCCACGTTTTCCAGCCTTTTCGGTTTATAGCCATTAATTCATGATATTTACGACAAATATGATGCACACACGTAATGAATTGCAAATTACCCTTAAATACATGATTCTCAATCAACTATTTGTACCTTGACTATTTCTTGAGCTTCTACATCACTCTCTTAAGCCTCTACATCATTCTCTTGAGCCCATGCATCATTCTCTTGAGCCTCTGAATCACTCTCTTAAGCCTCTTCATCTCTCTCTTCAGCCTCTGCATCACTCTCTTGATCCTCTGCATCACTCTCTTGAGCCTCTGCATCATTCTCTTGAGCCTCTGCATCCCTCTCTTGAGCCTCTACATCATTCTCTTGAGCCACTGCATCCCTCTCTTGAGCCTTTGCATCACTCTCTTAAGCGTCTGCATCCCTCTCTTGAGCCTTTGCATCGTTCTCAAGTGTCAATTATGTGTTTGCAACATTTTTATTGTTTATATAATGAATTAATAACAATAAACTGAAAATTCTCAAAAACGTGGAAAAACGGGAAAATGCTGCCAAATTCGATGATATTTTGTTTAAATCACATAAAGGAAAAGGGCATGATAAACGTCAAAATATTCCTAAATTTGACGATTTTTCGTACGAAACAAAATGCAAGAAAACTTGCTTAAAATGCAATATTATGCGAAATTCTGAGATTTGAAGGCCAAATCACATATCGTGATACTACATGAAATAGTATCGAAATATTAGTAAAAATGAATATATTTACGTAATATCAAACTACATGAAAAACGTGAAAAAAGTCACTATTTAACCATATTTGAGGATTTTAACTTCATATCATAGAGCGAGTTTTTTCGTTTTAGATCCAAGAAAAGACATATGACAATGTTGTTTCCAATACAAATGATAAAAATCAATGTGTTTTCATTAGAATTAACAAAAAATGTTCCTGATTTTCCATTTATATTACCGATGGAACATGTACACGAAAACCGCTCTATTCCGGCTGAAACGTTGATATATGCAATAAAAACAGAACTTCTTCCCTTCTCAATATCTTACTCATTATTTTAACGAGAAACAACTAGTTGATTCAAATTGAAGTATTTAAGGTTATTATCTAATCAATTATGTGTTTGCATCATTTTTATCGTATATATAATGAATTAATACCAATAAACTGAAAATTCACAAAAACGTGGATAAACGGCAAAATTTTGCCTAATTCGATGATATTTTGTTTAAATCACAAAGGAAAAAGGGATGATAAACGTCAAAATATTGCTAAATTCGATGATTTTTCGTACGAAACAAAATACAAGAAAACTTGCTTAAAATGCAATATAATGCAAAATTCTGAGATTTGAAGGCCAAATCACGTATCGTGATACTACATGAAATAGTATCGAAATATTGGTAAAAATGAATATATTTATGTAATATCAAGCTACAGGAAAAACGTGAAAAAAGTCACTATTTAACCATATTTGAGGATTTTAACTTCAAATCATAGGGCGAGGTTTCGTATTATTTAGATCCAAGAAAAGACATTTGGCAATGTTGTTTCCAATACAAACGATAAAAATCAATGTGTTTTCAATAGAATTAACTAAAATGTTCCTGATTTTCAGTTTATATTACCGGTGGAAGATGTACACGAACACATCTCTATTCCAGCTGAAACGTCGATATATGCAATAAAAAAAGAACTTCTCCTCTTTTCAATATCTTACTCAGTATTTTAACGAGAAACAAATTGTTGATTGAAAATGAAGTATTTAAGGTTATTATCTAATCAATTATGTGTTTGCATCATTTTTATCGTATATATAATGAATAAATACCCATAAACTGAAAATTCACAAAAACGTGGAAATACGGCAAAATTTTGCCTAATTCCATAATATTTTGTTTAAATCACATAAAGGAAATGGGGATGATAAACGTCAAAATATTCCTAAATTTGATGATTTTTCGTACGAAACAAAATGCAAGAAAACTTGCTTAAAATGCAATATTATGCGAAATTCTGAGATTTGAAGGCCAAATCACATATCGTGATACTACATGAAATAGTATCGAAATATTGGTAAAAATTAATATATTTACGTAATATCAAACTACATGAAAAACGTGAAAAAAGTCACTATTTAACCATATTTGAGTATTTTAACTTCATATCATAGAGCGAGGTTTAGTATTATTTAGATCCAAGAAAAGACATATGACAATGTTGTTTCCAATACAAAAGAAAAAAATCAATGTGTTTTCATTAGAACTAACTAAAACGTTCTTGATTTTCCGTTTATATTACCGATGGAAGAAGTACACGAAAACCGCTCTATTCCGTCTGAAACGTTGATATATGCAATAAAAACAGAACTTCTTCCCTTCTCAATATCTTACTCAGTATTTTAACGAGAAACAAATAGTTGTTTCAAAATGAAGTATTTAAGGTTATTATCTAATCAATTATGTGTTTGCATCATTTTTATCGTATATATAATGAATTAATACCAATAAACTGAAAATTCACAAAAACGTGGATAAACGGAAATATTTTGCCTAATTCGATGATATTTTGTTTAAATCATAAAGGAAAAAGGGATGATAAACGTCAAAATATTGCTAAATTCTACGTTTTTTCGTACGAAACAAAATGCAAGAAAACTTGCTTAAAATGCAATATTATGCGAAATTCTGAGATTTGAAGGCCAAATCACATATCGTGATACTACATGAAATAGTATCGAAATAACGGCAAAAATTCAAAATTTAATTCTAAAGAAAACACATTGATTTTTATCATTTCAATTTGAAACAACGTTTTCATATGCCTTTTTAATGATCAAAATAATACGCAACCTCGCTCTATGATTTGATGTAAAAATCGTCAAATTTGGTATTTTTAGTGACTTTTTCACGTTTTTCATGTAGAGTAATTTTAGGTAAATATGTTCGATTTTACTAATATTTTGATACTACTTCATGTTGTCTCGCAAAAGGTAATTTAGCCTACAAATCTCAGAATTTCGCATAATATTGCGTTTTAAGCAATATTTATTGCGTTTTCATGCATTGTGCTTTGTACATAATATCATCGAATTTAGCAATATTTTGAGGTTTTCCATCCTTGTTTTCTTAAAGATTTAAACCAAATATCAACGATTTAGGCAATATTTTGCCATTTTTCCGCGTTTTCAAGCTTTTTCGGTTTATTGCCATTAATTCAATAAATTTACGATAAATATGATGCAAACACGTAATTAATTGCAAATTAAAATTAAATACTTGATTTTAAATCAACTATTTGTATCTCGTTAAAATAGTGAGTAAGATATTGATTAGGGGAGATTTTCTGTTTTTATTGCATATTTCGAAGTTTCAGCCGGAGTAAAGCAGTTTTATGAGTACCTCTTCTTACGATGATATAAACAGAAATTCAGGAACACTTTAGGTAATTCTATAGAAAACACATTGGTTTTTATCATTTGAATTGGAAACAACGTTTTCATATGCCTTTTTATTGATCAAAATAATACGCAACCTGGCTCTATGATTCTATGTAAAAGTCCCCGAATATGGTATTATAGTGACTTTTTTCACGTTTTTCATGTTGAGTGATATCAAGTTAAAATGTTTGAATTTACTCATTTTTTGATACTGCTTCATGTTGTCCAAATATATGTGATTTGGCCTACAAATCTCAGAATTTCACATAAAATGGCGTTTTTAAGCAAGTTTTCTTGCATTGTGCTTTGTACTTAAAATCATCGAATTTAGCAATATTTTGGGGTTTTTCATCCATGTTTCCTGTATGAGATTTAGACCAAATATCAACGATTTATGCAATATTTTGCCGTTTTTCCACGTTTTCCAGCCTTTTCGGTTTATAGCCATTAATTCATGATATTTACGACAAATATGATGCACACACGTAATGAATTGCAAATTACCCTTAAATACATGATTCTCAATCAACTATTTGTACCTTGACTATTTCTTGAGCTTCTACATCACTCTCTTAAGCCTCTACATCATTCTCTTGAGCCCATGCATCATTCTCTTGAGCCTCTGAATCACTCTCTTAAGCCTCTTCATCTCTCTCTTCAGCCTCTGCATCACTCTCTTGATCCTCTGCATCACTCTCTTGAGCCTCTGCATCATTCTCTTGAGCCTCTGCATCCCTCTCTTGAGCCTCTACATCATTCTCTTGAGCCACTGCATCCCTCTCTTGAGCCTTTGCATCACTCTCTTAAGCGTCTGCATCCCTCTCTTGAGCCTTTGCATCGTTCTCAAGTGTCAATTATGTGTTTGCAACATTTTTATTGTTTATATAATGAATTAATAACAATAAACTGAAAATTCTCAAAAACGTGGAAAAACGGGAAAATGCTGCCAAATTCGATGATATTTTGTTTAAATCACATAAAGGAAAAGGGCATGATAAACGTCAAAATATTCCTAAATTTGACGATTTTTCGTACGAAACAAAATGCAAGAAAACTTGCTTAAAATGCAATATTATGCGAAATTCTGAGATTTGAAGGCCAAATCACATATCGTGATACTACATGAAATAGTATCGAAATATTAGTAAAAATGAATATTTTTACGTAATATCAAACTACATGAAAAACGTGAAAAAAGTCACTATTTAACCATATTTGAGGATTTTAACTTCATATCATAGAGCGAGTTTTTTCGTTTTAGATCCAAGAAAAGACATATGACAATGTTGTTTCCAATACAAATGATAAAAATCAATGTGTTTTCATTAGAATTAACAAAAAATGTTCCTGATTTTCCGTTTATATTGCCGATGGAAGATGTACACGAAAACCGCTCTATTCCGGCTGAAACGTTGATATATGCAATAAAAACAGAACTTCTTCCCTTCTCAATATCTTACTCATTATTTTAACGAGAAACAACTAGTTGATTCAAATTGAAGTATTTAAGGTTATTATCTAATCAATTATGTGTTTGCATCATTTTTATCGTATATATAATGAATTAATACCAATAAACTGAAAATTCACAAAAACGTGGATAAACGGCAAAATTTTGCCTAATTCGATGATATTTTGTTTAAATCACAAAGGAAAAAGGGATGATAAACGTCAAAATATTTCTAAATTCGATGATTTTTCGTACGAAACAAAATGCAAGAAAACTTGCTTAAAATGCAATATTATGCAAAATTCTGAGATTTGAAGGCCAAATCACATATCGTGATACTACATGAAATAGTATCGAAACATTGGTAAAAATGAATATATTTACGTAATATCAAACTACATGATTAACGTGAAAAAGTCACTTTTTTACCATATTTGAGGATTTAAACTTCAAATCATAGAGCGAGGTTTCGTATTATTTAGATTCAAGAAAAGACATATGACAATGCTGTTTCCAATACAAATGATAAAAAACAATGTGTTTTCCTTAGAATTAACTAAAATGTTCTTGATTTTCCGTTTATATTACCGATGGAAGATGTACACGTAAAACCGCTCTAATCCGGCTGAAACGTCGATATATGCAATAAAAACTGAACTTCTCCCCTTTTCAATTTCTTACTCAGTTTTTTAACGAGAAAGAAATTGATGATTGAAAATGAAGTATTTAAGGTTATTATCTAATCAATTATGTGTTTGCATCATTTTTATCGTATATATAATGAATTAATACCCATAGACTGAAAATTCACAAAAACGTGGAAAAACGGCAAAATATTGCCTAATTCGATGATATTTTGTTTAAATCACATAAAGGAAAAAGAGATGATAAACGTCAAAATATTCCTGAATTTGATGATTTTTCGTACGAAACAAAATGCAAGAAAACTTGCTTAAAATGCAATATAATGCAAAATTCTGAGATTTGAAGGCCAAATCACATATCGTGATGCTACATGAAATAGTATCGAAATATTGGTAAAAATGAATATATTTACGTAATATCAAGTGAGTTTGGTTCCAAAATATGGCTCAAAAGTCGAATTTGGGATGTTTGAGATATTTTCAAAACTGCAGGGTGAATTAGGGCAAACTGTGTCCCATTGCTGCTCTCAGTAATTGGCATATTTTCGGTATAAAATTCGTAATTTCAAACTGCGAAAACGTGCCGAGAGCCAGAATTTGGCTCCAAAATATGGCTCAAGCCTCGAATTTGGGACGTTTGGGGTATTTTGAAAACTGAAGAGAGACCTCGGGCAAAATGTGATCCATCGCTGCTTTCAGTAACTGGCATATTTTCGGTATAAAAAGTCTTAATTTCATACTGCGAATACATGCAGAGAGCCAGAAATTGGCTCCAAAATATTTCTCAAGGGTCGTATTTGGGATGTTTGGGATATTTCGAAAACTGCAGAGGGGTTTGTACAAAATGTGACCCATCGCCGCTTTTAGTAATTTGTATATTTTCGGTATAAAAAGTCGTAATTTCAAACTGCGAATAAATGCAGAGAGCCAGAATTTGGCTCCAAAATATGGTTCAAGGGTCGAATTTGGGATGTTTGGGATATTTTGAAAACTGGAGAGAGGGTTTGGGCAAAATGTGATCCATCGCCGCTCTCAGTAATTGGCATTTTTTCTGTATAAAAAGTCGTAATATCAAACTGCGAATACGTGCAGAGAGCCAGAATTTGGCTCCAAAATATGGTTCAAACGTCGAATTTGGGATGTTTGTGATATTTTTAAAACTGCAGGGAGGGTTTGGGCAAAATGTGACCCATCGCTGATCCAAGGAATTGGCATATACTCGGTATAAAAAGTCGTAATTTCAAACTGCGAATTCGTGCAAAGAGCCAGAATTTGGCTACAAAATATGGTTCAAGCGTCGAATTTGGGATGTTTGTAATATTTTTAAAACTGCAGGGAGGGTTTGGGCAAAATGTGACCCATCGCTGATCCCAGGAATTGGCATATATTCGGAATAAAAAGTCGTAATTTCAAACTGCGAATACGTGCAGAGAGCCAGAGTTTGGTTCAAAAATATGGCTCAAGATTCGAATTTGGGATGTTTGAGATATTTTCAAAACTGCAGGGTGAATTTTGGCAAACTGTGACCCATCGCCGCTCTCAGTAATTGGCATATTTTCGGAACAAAATTCTTAATTTCAAACTGCGAAAACGTGCTGAGAGCCAGAATTTGGCTCCAAAATATGGTTCAAGCGTCAAATTTGGGACGTTTGGGATATTTTGAAAACTGCAGAGAAGGCTCGGGCAAAATGTCATCCATCGCCGCTTTCAGTAACTGGCATATTTTCGGTATAAAAAGTCGTAATTTCATACTGCGAATACGTGCAGAGAGACAGAAATTGGCTCCAAAATATTCCTCAAGGGACGTATTTGGGATGTTTGGGATATTTCGAAAACTGCAGAGGGGTTTGGACAAAATGTGACTCATTGACGCTTTCAGTAATTGGTATATTTTCGGTATAAAAAGTCGTAATTTCAAACTGTGAATAAGTGAAGAGAGCCAGAATTTGGTTCCAAAATAAGGTTCAAGCGCCGAATTTGGGATGTTTGTGATATTTTTAAAACTGCAGATAGGGTTTGGGCAAAATGTGACCCATCGCTCATCCCAGTAATTGGCATATATTCGGTATAAAAAGTCGTAATTTCAAACTGCGAATACGTGCAGAGAGCCAGAATTTGGCTCCAAAATATTGCTTTATAGTCGAATTTGGGATGTTTGGGATATTTTGAAAACTGCAGGGAGGGTTTGGGCAAAATGTGACTCATCGGCGCGTTCAGTAATTGGCATATTTTCGATATAAAAAGTCGTAATTTCAAACTGCGAATACGTGCAGAGAGCCAGAATTTGGCGCCAAAATATGGCTCCATATTTAGGAGCCATATTTTCCAAACGTATTCGCAGTTTGAAATTACGACTTTTTATACCGAATATATGCCAATTACTGGGATCAGCAATGTGTCACATTTTGCCCAAACCCTCCCTCCAGTTTTAAAAATATCACAAACATCCCAAATTCGACTCTTGAACCATATTGTCGTAAGTCGTAATTTCAAACTGCGAATACATGCAGAGAGCCAGAATATGGCTCCAAAATATTGCTCAATAGTCGAATTTGGGATGTTTGGGATATTTTGAAAACTGCAGGGAGGGTTTGGGCAAAATGTGACTCATCGGCGCGTTCATTAATTGGCATATTTTCGATATAAAAAGTCGTAATTTCAAACTTCGAATACGTGCAGAGAGCCAGAATTTGGCGCCAAAATATGGCTCAAGAGTCGATCTTGGGATGTTTGGGATATTTTCAAAACTGCAGGGTGGGTTTGGGCAAACTGTGACCCATCGCCGCTCTCAGTAATTGGCATATTTTCGGTATAAAATTCGTAACTTCAAACTGCGAATACAAAAACCTTCATGAAGTTTTCAAAATATCCCAAACATCCCAAATTCGACGCTTGGGCCATATTAAGGAGCCCAATTCTGGCTCTCTGCATGTATTCGCAGTTTGAAATTACGAATTTTATAGCGAAAATATGCCAATTACTGAGAGCAGCGATGGGTCACAGTTTGCCCAAACCCACCCTGCAGTTTTGAAAATATCCCAAACATCCCAAGATCGACTCTTGAGCCATATTTTGGCGCCAAATTCTGGCTCTCTGCACGTATTCGCAGTTTGAAATTACGACTTTTTATATCGAAAATATGCCAATTAATGAACGCGCCGATGAGTCACATTTTGCCCAAACCCTCCCTGCAGTTTTCAAAATATCCCAAACATCCCAAATTCGACTATTGAGCAATATTTTGGAGCCAAATTCTGGCTCTCTGCACGTATTCGCAGTTTGAAATTACGACTTTTTATACCGGATATATGCCAATTACTGGGATCAGCGATGGGTCACATTTTGCCCAAACCCTCCCTGCAGTTTTTAAAATATCACAAACATCCCAAATTCTACCCTTGAACCATATTTTGGAACCAAATTCTGGCTCTCTTCACTTATTCGCAGTTTGAAATTACGAATTTTATACCGAAAATATACCAATTACTGAATGCGTCAATGGGTCACACTTTGTCCAAACCCCTCTGCAGTTTTCGAAATATCCCAAACATCCCAAATACGACCCTTGAGGAATATTTTGGAGCCAATTTCTGGCTCTCTGCACGTATTCGCAGTATGAAATTACGACTTTTTATACCGAAAATATTCCAATTACTGAAAGCGGCGATGGATCACATTTTGCCCGAGCCCTCTCGGCAGTTTTCAAAATATCACAAACGTCCCAAATTCGACGCTTGAGCCATATTTTGGAGCCAAATTCTGGCTCTCGGCACGTTTTCGCAGTTTAAAATTAAGAATTTTATTCCGAAAATATGCCAATTACTGAGAGGCGATGGGTCACAGTCTGCTCAAATTCACCCTACAGTTTTGAAAATATCTCAAACATCCTAAATTTGAATCTTGAGCCATATTTTTGAACCAAACTCTGGCTCTCTGCACGTATTCGCAGTTTGAAATTACGACTTTTTATACCGAATCTATGCCAATTCCTGGGATCAGCGATGGGTCACATTTTGCCCAAACCCTCCCTGCAGTTTTAAACTTATTACAAACATCCCAAATTCGACGATTGAACAATATTTTGTAGCCAAATTCTGGCTCTTTGCACGTATTCGCAGTTTGAAATTACGACTTTTTATACCGAATATATGCCAATTACTGGGATCAGCGATGGGTCACATTTTGCCCAAACCCTCCCTCCAGTTTTAAAAATATCACAAACATCCCAAAATCGACGCTTGAACCATATTTTGGAGCCAAATTGTGGCTCTCTTCACGTATTCGCAGTTTGATATTACGACTTTTTATACAGAAAAAATGCCAATTCCTGAAAGCGGCGATGAATCACATTTTGCCCAAACCCTCTCTGCAGTTTTCAAAATATCCCAAACATCCCAAATTCGACGCTTGGGCTAAATTAACGAGCCAAATTCTGGCTCTCTGCATGTATTCGCAGTTTGAAATTATGAATTTTATACCGAAAATATGCCAATTACTGAGAGCGGCGATGGGTCACAGTTTGACCAAACCCACCCTGCAGTTTTGAAAATATCCTAAACATCCCCAATTCGACGCTTGAGCCATATTTTGGCGGGAAATTCTGGCTCTCTGCACGTATTCGCAGTTTGAAATTACGACTTTTTATACCGAAAATATGCCAATTACTGAACGCGCCGTTGAGTCACATTTTGCCCAAACCCCTCTGCAGTTTTCAAAACATCAAAAGCAACCCAAATACGACCCTTGAAGAATATTTTGGAGCCAATTTCTGGTTCTCTGCACGTATTCGCAGTATGAAATTACGACTTTTTATACCGAAAATATGCCAGTTACTGAAAGCGGCGATGGATCACATTTTGCCCAAGCCCTCTTTGCAGTTTTCAAAATATCCCAAACGTCCCAAATTCGACGCTTGAGCCATATATTGGAGCCAAATTCTGGCTCTCGGCACGTTTTCGCAGTTTGAAATTACGAATTTTATACCGAAAATATGCCAATTACTGAGAGCGGCGATGGGTCACAGTTTGCCCAAATTCACCCCGCAGTTTTGAAAATATCTCAAACATCCAAATTTCGACTCTTGAGCCATGATTTGGAACCAAACTCTGGCTCTCCGCACGTATTCGCAGTTTGAAATTACGACTTTTTATACAGAAAAATTGCCAATTGCTGAAAGCGGCGATGGATCACATTTTGCCGAAACCCTCTCTGCAGTTTTCAAAATATCCCAAACATTCCAAATTCGACCCTTGAACCATATTTTGGAGCCAAATTCTCTCTCTCTGCACGTATTCGTAGTTTGAAATTACGCCTTTTTATACCGAAAATATACCAAATACTGAAAGCGGAGATGGGTCACATTTTGCCCAAACCCCTCTGCAGTTTTCGAAATATACCAAACATCCCAAATACGACCCTTGAAGAATATTTTGGAGCCAATTTCTGGCTCTCTGCACGTATTAGCAGTATGAAATTACGACTTTTTATACCGAAAATATGCCAGTTACTGAAAGCGGCGATGGATCACATTTTGCCCAAGCCCTCTCTGCAGTTTTCAAAATTTCCCAAACGTCCCAAATTCGACGCTTGAACCATATTTTGTAGCCAAATTCTGGCTCTTTGCACGTATTCGCAGTTTGAAATTACGACTTTTTATACAGACAATATGCCAAATACTGAAAGCGGCGATGAGTCACATTTTGCCCAAACCCCCCCTGCAGTTTTCAAAATATCCCAAACATCCCAAATTCGACCCTTGAGCAATATTTGGGAGCCAAATTCTGGCTCTCTGCACGTATTCGCAGTTTGAAATTACGACTTTTTATACCGAATATATACCAATTACTGGGATCAGCGATGGGTCACATTTTGCCAAAACACTCCCTGCAGTTTTAAAAATATCACAAACATCCCAAATTCGACGCTTGAACCATATTTTGGAGCCAAATTCTGGCTCTCTGAACGTATTCGCAGTTTGAAATTACTACTTTTTATACCGAAAATATACCAATTACTGAAAGCGGCGATGGGTCACATTTTGCCCAAACCCCTCTGCAGTTTTCGAAATATCCCAAACATCCCAAATACGTCCCTTGAAGAATATTTTGGAGCCAATTTCTGGCTCTCTGCACGTATTCGCAGTAGGAAATTACGACATTTTATACCGAAAATATGCCAGTTACTGAAAGCGGCGATGGATCACATTTTGCCCAAGCCCTCTCCACAGTTTTCAAAATATCCCAAAAGTCCCAAATTCGACGCTTGAGCCATATTCTGGAGGCAAATTCTGCCTCTCGGCACATTTTCTCAGGTTGAAATTATGACTTTTCATGAGTGATGCAGAGGCTTAAGAGTGGGATGCAGAGGCTCAAGAGAGGGATGCAGAGGCTCATGTGAGGGATGCAGAGGCACAAGAGAAAGATGCAGAGGCACTTGAGAACGATGCAAAGGCTCAAGAGAGGGATGCAGAGGCTTAAGAGAGTGATGCAAAGGCTCAAGAGAGGGATGCAGAGGCTCAAGAGAATGATGTAGAGGCTCAAGAGAGGGATGCAGAGGCTCAAGAGAATGATGCAGAGGCTCAAGAGAGTGATGCAGAGGATCAAGAGAGTGATGCAGAGGCTGCAGAGAGAGATGAAGAGGCTTAAGAGAGTGATGCAGAGGCTCAAGAGAGTGATGCATGGGCTCAAGAGAATGATGTAGAGGCTTAAGAGAGGGATGTAGAGGCTCAAGAAATAGTCAAGGTACAAATAGTTGATTGAGAATCATGTATTTAAGGGTAATTTGCAATTCATTACGTGTGTGCATCATATTTATCGTAAATTTCATGAATTAATGGCTATAAACCGAAAAGGCTGGAAAACGTGGAAAAACGGTAAAATATTGCATAAATCGTTGATATTTGGTTTAAATCTCATACAGGAAACAAGGATGAAAACCCCCAAAATATTGCTAAATTCGATGATTTTAAGTACAAAGTACAATGCAAGAAAACTTGCTTAAAAACGCCATATTATGTGAAATTCTGAGATTTGTAGGCCAAATCACATATATTTGGACAACATGAAGCAGTATCAAAAAAAGGAGTATATTCAAACATTTTAACCAGATATCACTCAACATGAAAAACGTGAAAAAAGTCACTATAATACCATATTCGAGGACTTTTACGTAGAATCAAAGAGCGAGGTTGCGTATTATTTTGATCAATAAAAAGGCATATGAAAACGTTGTTTCCAATTCAAATGATAAAAACCAATGTGTTTTCTATAGAATTACCTAAAGTGTTCCTGAATTTCTGTTTATATCATCGTAAGAAGAGGTACTCATAAAACTGCTTTACTCCGGCTGAAACTTCAAAATATGCAATAAAAACAGAAAATCTCCCCTAATCAATATCTTACTCACTATTTTAACGAGATACAAATAGTTGATTTAAAATCAAGTATTTAATTTTAATTTGCAATTAATTTCGTGTTTGCATCATATTTATCGTAAATTTATTGAATTAATGGCAATAAACCGAAAAGGCTTGAAAACGCGGAAAAATGGCAAAATATTGCCTAAATCGATGATATTTGGTTTCAATCTTAAAGAAAACAAGGATGAAAAACCTCAAAATATTTCTAAATTCGATGATATTATGTACAAAGCACAATGCATGAAAACGCAATAAATATTGCTTAAAACGCAATATTATGCGAAATTCTGAGATTTGTAGGCTAAATTACATTTTGCGAGACAACATGAAGTAGTATTAAAATATTAGTAAAATCGAACATATTTACCTAAAATTACTCTACATGAAAAACGTGAAAAAGTCACTAAAAATACAAAATTTGACGATTTTTACATCAAATCATAGAGCGAGGTTGCGTATTATTTTGATCATTAAAAAGGCATATGAAAACGTTGTTTCCAATTCAAATGATAAAAAGTAATGTGTTTTCTTTAGAATTAACTAAAATGTTCCTGAATTTCCGTTTATATTACTGTAGGAAGAGGCACTCGTAAAACCGCTTTAAACCGGCTGAAACGTAAAAATATGCAATGGCAACAAAAAATCTTTTCTAATCAATACCTAACTCATTATTTTAACGAGGTACAAATAGTTGACTGTAAATAAAGTACTTAAGGGTAATTTGCAATTAATTATGTGTTTGCATCATATTTATCGTATTTTTAATGCATTAATGACAATAAACCAAAAATGCTTAAAATCGTTGAAAAACGGCAAATAATTTCCTAAATCGTTGATATTTCGTTTAAGTCTTATAAAGGAAAAAAGGATGATAAACGTGAAAATATTGCTAAATTCCATTGTTATTAGTACAAATAAAATACAAGAAAACTTGCTTAAAAACGCAATATTATGCTAAATTCTTAGATTTTTAAGCTAAATCACATTTCGCGAGAAAACATGAGGTTGTATCAAAATATTAGTAAATTCGAATATTACTACCTTAAATGTTTTCATGTTGTCACATGAAAACGTGAAAAAAGTCACAACATTACCAATTACGTGGATTTTTGCTTCAAATCATTAAGCAATGTTTCGTGTTATTTTGATCATATGATACGGCGTTTTCCAACTCAAATGATAAAAAATCAATGTCTTTTCATTAGAATTAACTAAAATGTTCCTGAATTTCCGTTTATATTACTGAGAGAAAAGGTACTCGTTAAACTGCACTAATCCGGCTGAAACGACGAAATATGCAATAACAACAGAAAATCTCTCCTAATCAATATCTGACTCACTATTTTAACGAGGTACAAATAGTTGATTGAAAATCAAGTATTTAAGGGTAATTTGCAATTCATTACGTGTTTGCGTCATATTTATCGTAAATTTAATGAATTAAAGCAATAAACCGAAAATGCTTGAAAACGTGGAAAAACGGCCAAATATTGCCTAAATCGTGGATGATATCTCATAAAGGAAACAAGGATGAAAAACCCCAAAATATTGCTAAATTCGCTGATTTTATGTACAAGGCACAATGCAAGAAAACTTGCTTAAAAACGCAATATTATGTTTAATTCTGAGATTTGTAGGCCAAATCACAAATAGAGAGACAACATGAAGTAGTATCAAAATATTAGTAAATTCGAATATTTTTACCTAAAATCACCCAACATGAAAAACGTGAAAAAAGTCACTATAATACCAAATTCGAGGATTTTTACTTCAAATAATAGAGCGAGGTTGCGAATTATTTTTATAATTAAAAAGGCATATGAAAACGATGTTTTCAATTCAAATGATAAAAATCAATGTGTTCTCTTTAGAATTAACTAAAATGTTCCTCAATTTCTGTTTATATTGCTGAAAGAAGAGGTACTCATAAAACTGCTTTACTCCGGCTGAAACGTCGAAATATGCAATAAAAACAGAAAATCTCTCTTAATCAATATCTTACTCACTGTTTTAACGAGTTGATTGAAAATCTTGTATTTAAGGTAAATTTGCAATTATTTACGTGTTTGCATCATAACATGAGGGATGTGTTTGCATCATCTTGCTCAGTATTTTAACGAGAAACAAAAAGTTAATTGAAAATTAAGTATTTAAGGTTATTTTCTAATCAGTTATGTGTTTGCATCATTTTTATCGTATATTTAATGAATTAATACCAATAAACTGAAAATTCACAAAAACGTGAAAAAACGGCAAAATATTGCCTAAATGCAAAATTTGTGAAATTCTCTTATTTGAAGGCCAAATCACATATCGTGAGAAAACATGAAGTATCGAAATATTCGTAAAACGAATATATTTACGTAATGTCACACAACATGAAAAACGTGAAAAAAAATCGCTATTTTACCAAATTTGAGGATTTTAACTTCAAATCATAAAGCGAGGTTTCGTATTATATAGATTCTAGAAAAGACATATAAAGATGTTGTTTCCAATAAAATGATAAAAATCCATGTGTTTTTATTAAAATACTCTAAAATGTTCCTGATTTTCCGTTTATATTACCGATGGAAGATGTACACGTAAAACCGCTCTAATCCGGCTGAAACGTCGATATATGCAATAAAATCATAACTTCTCGCTTTTTCAATATCTTACTCAGTATTTTAACGAGAAACAAATAGTTGATTGAAAATGAAATATTTAATGTTAATTTCTAATCAATTATGTGTTTGCATAATTTTTATCGTATATATATTGAATTAATAACAATAAACTGAAAATTCACAAAAACGAGGAAAAACGGCAAAATATTGCCTAATTCGATGATATTTTGTTTAAATCACATAAAGGAAAAGGGGGATAAAACGTCAAAATATTTCTAAATTCAATGATTTTTCGTACAAAACAAAAAGCAAGAAAACTTGCTTAAAAATGCAATATTGTGCGAAATTCTCAGACTTAAGGCCAAATCACATATCGTGAGAAAACAAGAAGTAGTATCGAATTATTGGTAAAAACGAATATATTTACGTACAATCACACTACATGAAAAACGTGAAAAAAATCGCTATATTACCAAATTTGAGGATTTTAACTTCAAATCATGAAGCGAGGTTTCGTATTATTTAGATCCTAGAAAAGATATATAAAGATGTTGTTTCCAATACAAATGATAAAAATCAATGTGTTTTCATTACCCCACTTGAGGTAATCACATTATATCACTTGAGGTAATTACCTCACTTTCATCCCTCACTTGAGCCTCTGCGTCACCCTCTTGAACTCCTGCATCCCTCTCATGAGCCTCTGCATCCCTAACTTGAGCCTTTGCATCACTCTCTTAAGACTCCTTAAACTTACGAAAGTGATGCAGAGGCTCAAGAGAGGGAGGCAGAGGCTTAACAGAGTGATGCAAAGGCTCAAGGGAGGGATGCAGAGGCTCATGAGAGGGATGCAGGAGTTCAAGAGAGGGATGCAGAGGCTCAAGAAAGGGATGCAGAGGCTTAAGAAAGTAATGAAGAGGCTCAAAATAGGGATGCAGAGGCTTAAGAGGGTGATGCAGAGGCTCAAGAGGGTGAGGCAGAGGCTCAAGAGAGGGATGTAGAGGCTCAAGCGAGTGATGCAGAAGCTCAATAGAGTGATGCAGAGGCTTAAGAGAGTGATGCAGAGGCTTAATAGAGGGGATGCAGAGGCTCAAGAGAGTGATGCAGAGGCTGACGAGAGTGATGCAGAGGCTAAAGAGAGGGATGCAGAGGTTCAAGAGAGGGATGCAGAGGGTTAAGAAAGGGATGCAGGGGCTCAAGAGAGGGATGCAGAGGCTCAAGAGAAGGATTCAGAGGCTCTTGAGAGTGATGCAGAGGCTGAAGAGAGGGATGCAGAGGCTCATGAGTGGGATGCCTTAGTTCAAGAGAGGGATGCAGAGGCTCAAGAGAGTGATGCAGGGGCTTAAGAGAGGGATGCAGAGGCTCAAGAGAGTGATGCAGAGGCTTAAGAGAATGATGCAGAGGCTCAGGAGAATGCTGCAGAGTCTCAAGAAAGGGATGCTGAGGCTCCAGAGAGGGATGCAGAGGCTAAAGAGAGTGATGCAGAGGCTGAAGAGAGAGAGATGCAGAATCTTAAGAGAGTGATGCAGAGGCTCAAGAGAGTAATGCAGAGGCTGAAGAGAATGATGTAGAGGCTTAAGAGTGGGATGCGGAGCCTCAAGAGAATGAATCAGAGGCTCACGAGAGTGATGCAGAGGATCAAGAGAGGGATGCAGAGGCCTAAGAGAGTGATGAAGAGGCTCAAGAGAGTGATGCAGATGCTCAAGAGAGTGATGCAGAGGCTCATGAGAGTGATGCAGAGGATCAAGAGAGTGATGCAGAGGCTCAAGAGAGTGATGCAGAGGATCAAGAGAGGGAAGCAGAGTCTTAAGAGAGTGATGCAGAGGGCGAAGAGTGATGCAGAGGCTTAGGAGAGTGATGCAGAGGCTGAAGAGAGTGTTGCAGAGGCTCAAGAGAGAGATGCAGAGGCTAAAGAGAGTGATGCAGAGGCTTACTAGAGTGATGCAGAGGATCACGAGAGGGATGCAGAGGCTTAAGTGAGTGATGCAGAGGCTGAAGAGTGTTGCAGAGGCTTAAGAGAGGTATGCAGAGGCTCAAGAGAGTGATGCAGAGGCTCGAGAGAGTGATACAGAGGCTCAAGAGAGTGATGCAGAGGTTCAAGAGAGTGATGCAGAGGCTCAAGAGAGTGATGCAGAGGCTCAATAGAGTGATGCAGAGGCACAAGAGAGGGATGCAGAGTTTTAAGAGAGTGATGCAGAGGCTCAAGAGAGTGATGCAGAGGCTTAGGAGAGGGATGACGAGGCTCAAAAGAGTGATGAAGAGGCTCAAGAGAAGGATGTAGAGGCTCAAGAGAGTGATGCAAAGGCTCAAGAGAGTGATGCAGAGGCCTAGGAGAATGATGCAGAGGCTCATGAGAGGGATCCAGAGGCTGAAGAGAGTGATGCAGAGGCTCAAGAGAGGGATGCTGAGGCTCAAGAGAGTGATGCAGAGGCTCAAGAGAGTGATGCAGAGGCTTAGGAGAGTAATGCAGAGGCTTAAGAGAGGGATGCAGGGGCTCATGAGAGGGATGCAGAGGCTTAAGAGGGTGATGCAAAGGCTCTAGAGTGGGATGCAGAGGCTCATGAGAGAGATGCAGGAGTTCAAGAGAGTGATGCAGAGGCTCAAGAGAGGGATGCAGAGGCTCAAGAGAGGGATGCAGGGGCTCAAGAGAGGGATGCAGAGGTTCAAGCGAGGGATGCAGAGGCACAAGAGAGGGACGCAGAGGCTCAAGAGAAGGAAGCAGAGTCTCAAGTGAGGGATGCAGAGGCAAATGAGAGGGATGCAGAGGCTCTTGAGAGTGATGCCGAGGCTCATGAGAGGGATGCAGAGGCTTAAGAGAGTGATTCAGAGGCTTACGAGAGTGATGTAGAGGCTTAAGAGAGTGATGCAGAGGCTCAAGAGAGGGATGCAGAGGCTCATTAGAGGGACGCAGAGGCTCAAGAGAAGGATGCAGAGGCTCAAGTGAGGGATGCAGAGGCACAAGAGAGGGATGCAGAGGCACAAGAGAGGGATGCAGAGGATCAAGAGAGTGATGCAGAGGCTCGAGAGAGTGATGCAGAGGATCAAGAGAGGGATTCAGAGGCTCAAGAGAGGGATTGAGAGGCTTAGGAGAGTGATGCAGAGGCTGAAGAGGGTGTTGCAGAGGCTTAAGAGAGGGATACAGAGGCTCAAGAGAGTGATGCAGAGACTCAAGAGAGTTATGCAGAGGCTCAAGAGAGTGATGCAGAGACTAACGAGAGTGATACAGAGGCTCAAGGCAGGGATACAGAGGCTCAAGGCAGGGATACAGAGGCTTAGGAGAGTGATGCAAAGGCAAAAGAGTGGGATGCAGAGGATCATGAGAGGGATGCAGGAGTTCAAGAGAGGGATGCAGAGGCTCAAGAAAGGGATGCAGAGGATTAAGAAAGTGATGCAGAGGCTCAAAATAGGGATGCAGAGGCTTAAGAGGGTGAAGAAGAGGCTCAAAAGAGTGATGCAGAGGCTCAAGAGAGGGATGCAGGAGCCCAAGAGAGTGATGCAGATGCTCAAGAGAGGAATGCAGAGGATGAAGAGAGTGATGCATAGGCTCGAGAGAGTGATGCAGAGGCTCAAGAGAGGGATTCAGAGGCTCAAGAGAGGGATTCAGAGGCTTAAGAGAGTGATGCAGAGGCTGAAGAGAATGTTGAAGAGGCTCAAGAGAGGGATGCAGAAGCTCAAGAGAGTGACGCAGAGACTCAAGAGAGTTATGCAGAGCCTCAAGAGAATGATGCATAATCTTACAAGAGTGGTGCAGAGGCTCAAGTGAGGGATGTAGAGGCTCTAGAGAGTGATGCGGAAGCTCAAGAGAGTGATACAGAGGCTTAAGAGAGTGATGCAGAGGCTTAAGAGAGGGGATACAGAGGCTCAAGAGAGTGATGCAGAGGCTCAAGAGAGTGATGCAGAGGCTAAAGTGAGGGATGCAGAGGCTCAAGATAGGGATGCAGAGGCTCAAAAGAGGGATGCAGGGGCTCAAAAGAGGGATGCAGAGGCTCAAGAGAGGGATGCAGAGGCTCTTGAGAGTGATGCAGAGGCGCAAGAGAGGAATGCAGAGGCTTAAGAGAGTGATGCAAAGGCTAAGGAGAGGGATGCAGAGGCTCAAGAGAGTGATTCAGAGGATCAAGAGAGGGATGCAGAGGCTCAAGAGAATGATGCTGAGGCTCAAGAGAGTGCTGCAGAGGCTCAAGAAAGGGATGCTGACGCTCCAGAGAGGGATGCCGAAGCTGAAGAGAGAGATGCAGAGGCTTAAAAGAGTGATGCAGAGGCTCAAGAGAGTAATGCAGAGGCTCAAGAGAATGATGTATAGGCTTAAGAGAGGGATACAGAGGCTCAAGAGAATGATGCAGAGGTTCAAGAGAGTGATGCTCAGGATCAAGAGATGGATACAAAGGCTTAAGAGAGTGATGCAGAGGCTCAAGAGAATGTTGCAGAGGCTCAAGAGAAGGAAGCAGTGGCTCAAGAGAGTGATGCGGAGGCTTACGAGAGTGATGCAGAGGATCAAGAGAGGGATGCAAAGGCTTAAGAGAGTTATGCAGAGGCTGAAGAGAGTGTTGCAGAGGCCTATGAGAGGGATGCAGAGGCTCAAGAGAGTGATGCCGAGGCTCAAGAGAGTGATGCAGAGGCTCAAGAGAGTGATGCAGAGGGTCAAGAGAGTGATGCAGAGGCTTAAGAGAGTGTTGCAGAGGCTCAGGAGAGGGATGCAGAAGCTCAAGAGAGTGATGCAGAGACTCAAGAGAGTTATGCAGAAGCTCAAGAGAATGATGCATAGGCTTACGAGAGTGGTGCAGAGGCTCAAGTGAGGGATGTAGAGGCTCAAGAGAGTGATGCGGAAGCTCAAGAAAGTGATACAGAGGCTTAAGAGAGTGATGCAGAGGCTTAAGAGAGGGGATGCAGAGGCTCATGAGAGTGATGCAGAGGCTGAAGAGAATGATGCAGAGGCTTAAGTGAGGGGATGCAGAGGCTCAAGAGAGTGACACAGAGGCTGAAGAGAGTGATGCAGAGGCTTAAGTGAGAGATGCAGAGGCTCAAGAGAGGGAGGAAGAGGCTCAAGAGAGGGATGCAGGGGCTCAAGAGAGGGATGCAGAGGCTAAAGAGAGGGATGCTGAGGCTCTTGAGAGTGATGCAGAGGCTCAAGAGAGGGATGCAGAGGCTTAAGAGAGTGATGCAAAGGCTAAGTAGAGGGGATGCAGAGGCTCAAGAGAGTGATGCAGAGGCTCAAGAGAGTGCTGCAGAGGCTCAAGAGAGGGATGCTGACGCTTCAGAGAGGGATGCAGAGGCTAAAGAGAGTGATGCAGAGGTTGAAGAGAGAGATGCAGAGGCTTAAGAGAGTGATGCAGAGGCTCAAAAGAGAAATGCAGAGGCTCAAGAGAATGATGCAGAGGCTCAAGAGAGTGATACACAGGATCAAGAGACGGATGCAGAGGCTTAAGAGAGTGATGCAGAGGCTCAAGAGAGTGATGCAGAGGCTCAAGAGAGTGGTGCAGAGGCTTGAGAGTGTGATGCAGAGGATCAAGAGAGTGATGCAGAGGATCAAGTGAGTGATGCAGAGACTCAAGAGAGTGATGAAGAGGATCAAGAGAGGAAGCAGAGGCTTAAGAGAGTGATGCAGAGGCCGAAGAGAGTGATGCAGAGGCTTAAGAGAGTGATGCAGAGGCTGAGGAGAGTGTTGCAGAGGCTCACGAGAAGGAAGCAGAGGCTCAAGAGAGTAGTGCAGAGGCTAAAAAGAGTTATGCAGAGGCTCTAGAGAGTGATGCGGAGGCTTACGAGAGTGATGCAGATTATCAAGAGAGGGATGCAGAGGCTTATAAGAGTGATGCCGAGGCTCAAGAGAGTGATGCAGAGGCTCAAGAGAGTGATGCAGAGGCTCAAGAGAGTGATGCAGAGGGTCAAGAGAGTGATGCAGAGGCTCAAGAGAGTGTTGCAGAGGCTTAAGAGAGGGATGCAGAGGCTCAAGGGAGTGATGCAGAGGCTCAAGAGAGTGATGCAGAGGCAAAAGAGAGTGATGCAGAGGCTCAAGAGAGTGATGCAGAGGCTCAGGAGATGGATGCAGACGCTTATGAGATGGATGTTGAGGCTCAAGAGAGTTATGCAGAGGCTCAAGAGAGGGATGTAGAGGCTCAGGAGAGTGAGGCAGAGGCTCAAGTGAGTGATGCAGAGTCCTAAGAGAATGATGCAGAGGCTCAAGAGAGGGATGTAGAGGCCTAGGAGAATGATGCAGAGGCTCATGAGAGGGATCCAGAGGCTGAAGAGAGTGATGCAGAGGCTCAAGAGAGGGATGCAGAGGCTCAAGAGAGTGATGCAGAGGCTCAAGAGAGTAATGCAGAGGCTTAGAGGAGTAATGCAGAGGCTTAAGAGAGGGATGCAGGGGCTCATCAGAGGGATGCAGAGGCTTAAGAGGGTGATGCAAAGGCTCAAGAGAGATATGCAGAAGTTCAAGAAAGGGATGCAGTGGCTCAAGAGAGTGATGCAGAGGCTTAAGAGGGTGATGCAAAGGCTCTAGAGTGGGATGCAGAGGCTCATGAGAGAGATGCAGGAGTTCAAGAGAGTGATGCGGAGGCTCAAGAGAGGGATGCAGAGGCTCAAGAGAGGGATGCAGGGGCTCAAGAGAGGGATGCAGAGGTTCAAGCGAGGGATGCAGAGGCTCAAGAGAGGGACGCAGATTCTCACGAGAAGGATGCAGAGGCTCAAGTGAGGGATGCAGAGGCAAATGAGAGGGATGCAGAGGCTCTTGAGAGTGATGCCGAGGCTCATGAGAGGGATGCAGAGGCTTAAGAGAGTGATTCAGAGGCTTACGAGAGTGATGTAGAGGCTTAAGAGAGTGTTGCAGAGGCTCAAGAGAGGGATGCAGAGGCTCCTGAGAGGGACGCAGAGGCTCAAGAGAAGGATGCAGAGGCTCAAGTGAGGGATGCAGAGGCACAAGAGAGGGATGCAGAGGCACAAGAGAGGGATGCAGAGGATCAAGAGAGTGATGCAGAGGCTCGACAGAGTGATCCAGAGGACCAAGAGAGGGATTCAGAGGCTCAAGAGAGGGATTCAGAGGCTTAGGAGAGTGATGCAGAGGCTCAAGAGGGTGTTGCAGAGGCTTAAGAGAGGGATACAGAGGCTCAAGAGAGTGATGCAGAGACTCAAGAGAGTTATGCAGAGGCTCAAGAGAGTGATGCAGAGACTAACGAGAGTGATACAGAGGCTCAAGGCAGGGATGCAGAGGCTTAAGAGAGTGATGCAAAGGCAAAAGAGAGGGATGCAGAGGATCATGAGAGGGATGCAGGAGTTCAAGAGAGGGATGCAGAGGCTCAAGAAAGGGATGCAGAGGATTAAGAAAGTGATGCAGAGGCTCAAAATAGGGATGCAGAGGCTTAAGAGGGTGAAGAAGAGGCTCAAAAGAGTGATGCAGAGGCTCAAGAGAGGGATGCAGGGGCCCAAGAGAGTGATGCAGATGCTCAAGAGAGGAATGCAGAGGATGAAGTGTGTGATGCATAGGCTCGAGAGAGTGGTGCAGAGGCTCAAGAGAGGAATTCAGAGGCTCAAGAGAGGGATTCAGAGGCTTAAGAGAGTGATGCAGAGGCTGAAGAAAATGTTGAAGAGGATCAAGTGAGGGATGCAGAAGCTCAAGAGAGTGACGCAGAGACTCAAGAGAGTTATGCAGAGCCTCAAGAGAATGATGCATAATCTTACAAGAGTAGTGCAGAGGCTCAAGTGAGGGATGTAGAGGCTCTAGAGAGTGATGCGGAAGCTCAAGAGAGTGATACAGAGGCTGAAGAGAGTGTTGCAGAGGCTCAAGAGAGAGATGCAGAGGCTAAAGCGAGTGATGCAGAGGCTTACTAGAGTGATGCAGAGGATCACGAGAGGGATGCAGAGGCTTAAGTGAGTGATGCAGAGGCTGAAGAGTGTTGCAGAGGCTTAAGAGAGGTATGCAGAGGCTCAAGAGAGTGATGCAGAGGCTCGAGAGAGTGATACAGAGGCTCAAGAGAGTGATGCAGAGGTTCAAGAGAGTGATGCAGAGGCTCAAGAGAGTGATGCAGAGGCTCAAGAGAGTGATGCAGAGGCACAAGAGAGGGATGCAGAGTTTTAAGAGAGTGATGCAGAGGTTCAAGAGAGTGATGCAGAGGCTTAGGAGAGGGATGACGAGGCTCAAAAGAGTGATGAAGAGGCTCAAGAGAAGGATGTAGAGGCTCAAGAGAGTGATGCAAAGGCTCAAGAGAGTGATGCAGAGGCCTAGGAGAATGATGCAGAGGCTCATGAGAGGGATCCAGAGGCTGACGAGAGTGATGCAGAGGCTCAAGAGAGGGATGCAGAGGCTCAAGAGAGTGATGCAGAGGCTCAAGAGAGTGATGCAGAGGCTTAGGAGAGTAATGCAGAGGCTTAAGAGAGGGATGCAGGGGCTCATGAGAGGGATGCAGAGGCTTAAGAGGGTGATGCAAAGGCTCAAGAGAGGGATGCAGAGGTTCAAGAAAGGGATGCAGTGGCTCAAGAGAGTGATGCAGAGGCTTAAGAGGGTGATGCAAAGGCTCTAGAGTGGGATGCAGAGGCTCATGAGAGAGATGCAGGAGTTCAAGAGAGTGATGCTGAGGCTCAAGAGAGGGATGCAGAGGCTCAAGAGAGGGATGCAGGGGCTCAAGAGAGGGAAGCAGAGGTTCAAGCGAGGGATGCAGAGGCTCAAGAGAGGGACGCAGAGGCTCAAGAGAAGGATGCAGAGGCTCAAGTGAGGGATGCAGAGGCAAATGAGAGGGATGCAGAGGCTCTTGAGAGTGATGCCGAGGCTCATGAGAGGGATGCAGAGGCTTAAGAGAGTGATTCAGAGGCTTACGAGAGTGATGTAGAGGCTTAAGAGAGTGATGCAGAGGCTCAAGAGAGGGATGCAGAGGCTCATGAGAGGGACGCAGAGGCTCAAGAGAAGGATGCAGAGGCTCAAGTGAGGGATGCAGAGGCACAAGAGAGGGATGCAGAGGCACAATAGTGGGATGCAGAGGATCAGGAGAGTGATGCAGAGGCTCGAGAGAGTGATGCAGAGGATCAAGAGAGGGATTCAGAGGCTCAAGAGAGGGATTCAGAGGCTTAGGAGAGTGATGCAGAGGCTGAAGAGGGTGTTGCAGAGGCTTAAGAGAGGGATACAGAGGCTCAAGAGAGTGATGCAGAGACTCAAGAGAGTTATGCAGAGGCTCAAGAGAGTGATGCAGAGACTAACGAGAGTGATACAGAGGCTCAAGGCAGGGATACAGAGGCTTAAGAGAGTGATGCAAAGGCAAAAGAGAGGGATGCAGAGGATCATGAGAGGGATGCAGGAGTTCAAGAGAGGGATGCAGAGGCTCAAGAAAGGGATGCAGAGGATTAAGAAAGTGATGCAGAGGCTCAAAATAGGGATGCAGAGGCTTAAGAGGGTGAAGAAGAGGCTCAAAAGAGTGATGCAGAGGCTCAATAGAGGGATGCAGGGGCCCAAGAGAGTGATGCAGATGCTCAAGAGAGGAATGCAGAGGATGAAGAGAGTGATGCATAGGCTCGAGAGAGTGATGCAGAGGCTCAAGAGAGGGATTCAGAGGCTCAAGAGAGGGATTCAGAGGCTTAAGAGAGTGATGCAGAGGCTGAAGAGAATGTTGAAGAGGCTCAAGAGAGGGATGCAGAAGCTCAAGAGAGTGACGCAGAGACTCAAGAGAGTTATGCAGAGCCTCAAGAGAATGATGCATAATCTTACAAGAGTGGTGCAGAGGCTCAAGTGAGGGATGTAGAGGCTCTTGAGAGTGATGCGGAAGCTCAAGAGAGTGATACAGAGGCTTAAGAGAGTGATGCAGAGGCTTAAGAGAGGGGATGCAGAGGCTCAAGAGAGTGATGCAGAGGCTCAAGAGAGTGATGCAGAGGCTAAAGTGAGGGATGCAGAGGCTCAAGATAGGGATGCAGAGGCTCAAGAGAGGGATGCAGGGGCTCAAAAGAGTGATGCAGAGGCTCAAGAGAGGGATGCAGAGGCTCTTGAGAGTGATGCAGAGGCGCAAGAGAGGAATGCAGAGGCTTAAGAGAGTGATGCAAAGGCTAAGGAGAGGGATGCAGAGGCTCAAGAGAGTGATTCAGAGGATCAAGAGAGGGATGCAGAGGCTCAAGAGAATGATGCTGAGGCTCAAGAGAGTGCTGCAGAGGCTCAAGAGAGGGATGCTGACGCTCCAAAGAGGGATGCCGAAGCTGAAGAGAGAGATGCAGAGGCTTAAAAGAGTGATGCAGAGGCTCAAGAGAGTAATGCAGAGGCTCAAGAGAATGATGTATAGGCTTAAGAGAGGGATACAGAGGCTCAAGAGAATGATGCAGAGGTTCAAGAGAGTGATGCTCAGGATCAAGAGATGGATACAGAGGCTTAAGAGAGTGATGCAGAGGCTCAAGAGTGTGATGCAGAGGCTCAAGAGAGTGATGCAGAGGCTTAAGAGAGTGATGCAGAGGCTCAAGAGAATGTTGCAGAGGCTCAAGAGAAGGAAGCAGAGGCTCAAGAGAGTGATGCGGAGGCTTACGAGAGTGATGCAGAGGATCAACAGAGGGATGCAAAGGCTTAAGAGAGTTATGCAGAGGCTGAAGAGAGTGTTGCAGAGGCCTATGAGAGGGATGCAGAGGCTCAAGAGAGTGATGCCGAGGCTCAAGAGAGTGATGCAGAGGCTCAAGAGAGTGATGCAGAGGGTCAAGAGAGTGATGCAGAGGCTTAAGAGAGTGTTGCAGAGGCTCAGGAGAGGGATGCAGAAGCTCAAGAGAGTGATGCAGAGACTCAAGAGAGTTATGCAGAAGCTCAAGAGAATGATGCATAGGCTTACGAGAGTGGTGCAGAGGCTCAAGTGAGGGATGTAGAGGCTCAAGAGAGTGATGCGGAAGCTCAAGAAAGTGATACAGAGGCTTAAGAGAGTGATGCAGAGGCTTAAGAGAGGGGATGCAGAGGCTCATGAGAGTGATGCAGAGGCTGAAGAGAGTGATGCAGAGGCTTAAGTGAGGGGATGCAGAGGCTCAAGAGAGTGACACAGAGGCTGAAGAGAGTGATGCAGAGGCTTAAGTGAGGGATGCAGAGGCTCAAGAGAGGGAGGAAGAGGCTCAAGAGAGGGATGCAGGGGCTCAAGAGAGGGATGCAGAGGCTAAAGAGAGGGATGCAGAGGCTCTTGAGAGTGATGCAGAGGCTCAAGAGAGGGATGCAGAGGCTTAAGAGAGTGATGCAAAGGCTAAGTAGAGGGGATGCAGAGGCTCAAGAGAGTGATGCAGAGGCTCAAGAGAGTGCTGCAGAGGCTCAAGAGAGGGATGCTGACGCTCGAGAGAGGGATGCAGAGGCTAAAGAGAGTGATGCAGAGGTTGAAGAGAGAGATGCAGAGGCTTAAGAGAGTGATGCAGAGGCTCAAAAGAGAAATGCAGAGGCTCAAGAGAATGATGCAGAGGCTCAAGAGAGTGATACACAGGATCAAGAGACGGATGCAGAGGCTTAAGAGAGTGATGCAGAGGCTCAAGAGAGTGATGCAGAGGCTCAAGAGAGTGGTGCAGAGGCTTCAGAGAGTGATGCAGAGGATCAAGAGAGTGATGCAGAGGATCAAGTGAGTGATGCAGAGACTCAAGAGAGTGATGAAGAGGATCAAGAGAGGAAGCAGAGGCTTAAGAGAGTGATGCAGAGGCTCAAGAGAGGGATGCAGAGGCTCTTGAGAGTGATGCAGAGGCGCAAGAGAGGAATGCAGAGGCTTAAGAGAGTGATGCAAAGGCTAAGGAGAGGGATGCAGAGGCTCAAGAGAGTGATTCAGAGGATCAAGAGAGGGATGCAGAGGCTCAAGAGAATGATGCTGAGGCTCAAGAGAGTGCTGCAGAGGCTCAAGAGAGGGATGCTGACGCTCCAGAGAGGGATGCCGAAGCTGAAGAGAGAGATGCAGAGGCTTAAAAGAGTGATGCAGAGGCTCAAGAGAGTAATGCAGAGGCTCAAGAGAATGATGTATAGGCTTAAGAGAGGGATACAGAGGCTCAAGAGAATGATGCAGAGGTTCAAGAGAGTGATGCTCAGGATCAAGAGATGGATACAGAGGCTTAAGAGAGTGATGCAGAGGCTCAAGAGTGTGATGCAGAGGCTCAAGAGAGTGATGCAGAGGCTTAAGAGAGTGATGCAGAGGCTCAAGAGAATGTTGCAGAGGCTCAAGAGAAGGAAGCAGAGGCTCAAGAGAGTGATGCGGAGGCTTACGAGAGTGATGCAGAGGATCAACAGAGGGATGCAAAGGCTTAAGAGAGTTATGCAGAGGCTGAAGAGAGTGTTGCAGAGGCCTATGAGAGGGATGCAGAGGCTCAAGAGAGTGATGCCGAGGCTCAAGAGAGTGATGCAGAGGCTCAAGAGAGTGATGCAGAGGGTCAAGAGAGTGATGCAGAGGCTTAAGAGAGTGTTGCAGAGGCTCAGGAGAGGGATGCAGAAGCTCAAGAGAGTGATGCAGAGACTCAAGAGAGTTATGCAGAAGCTCAAGAGAATGATGCATAGGCTTACGAGAGTGGTGCAGAGGCTCAAGTGAGGGATGTAGAGGCTCAAGAGAGTGATGCGGAAGCTCAAGAAAGTGATACAGAGGCTTAAGAGAGTGATGCAGAGGCTTAAGAGAGGGGATGCAGAGGCTCATGAGAGTGATGCAGAGGCTGAAGAGAGTGATGCAGAGGCTTAAGTGAGGGGATGCAGAGGCTCAAGAGAGTGACACAGAGGCTGAAGAGAGTGATGCAGAGGCTTAAGTGAGGGATGCAGAGGCTCAAGAGAGGGAGGAAGAGGCTCAAGAGAGGGATGCAGGGGCTCAAGAGAGGGATGCAGAGGCTAAAGAGAGGGATGCAGAGGCTCTTGAGAGTGATGCAGAGGCTCAAGAGAGGGATGCAGAGGCTTAAGAGAGTGATGCAAAGGCTAAGTAGAGGGGATGCAGAGGCTCAAGAGAGTGATGCAGAGGCTCAAGTGAGTGCTGCAGAGGCTCAAGAGAGGGATGCTGACGCTCCAGAGAGGGATGCAGAGGCTAAAGAGAGTGATGCAGAGAGAGATGCAGAGGCTTAAGAGAGTGATGCAGAGGCTCAAAAGAGAAATGCAGAGGCTCAAGAGAATGATGCAGAGGCTCAAGAGAGTGATACACAGGATCAAGAGACGGATGCAGAGGCTTAAGAGAGTGATGCAGAGGCTCAAGAGAGTGATGCAGAGGCTCAAGAGAGTGGTGCAGAGGCTTGAGAGAGTGATGCAGAGGATCAAGAGAGTGATGCAGAGGATCAAGTGAGTGATGCAGAGACTCAAGAGAGTGATGAAGAGGATCAAGAGAGGAAGCAGAGGCTTAAGAGAGTGATGCAGAGGCCGAAGAGAGTGATGCAGAGGCTTAAGAGAGTGATGCAGAGGCTGAGGAGAGTGTTGCAGAGGCTCACGAGAAGGAAGCCGAGGCTCAAGAGAGTAGTGCAGAGGCTAAAAAGAGTTATGCAGAGGCTCTAGAGAGTGATGCGGAGGCTTACGAGAGTGATGCAGATTATCAAGAGAGGGATGCAGAGGCTTATAAGAGTGATGCAGAGGCTGAAGAGAGTGTTGCAGAGGCTTATGAGAGGGATGCAGAGTCTCAGGAGAGTGATGCCGAGGCTCAAGAGAGTGATGCAGAGGCTCAAGAGAGTGATGCAGAGGCTCAAGAGAGTGATGCAGAGGGTCAAGAGAGTGATGCAGAGGCTCATGAGAGTGTTGCAGAGGCTTAAGAGAGGGATGCAGAGGCTCAAGGGAGTGATGCAGAGGCTCAAGAGAGTGATGCAGAGGCTAAAGAGAGTGATGCAGAGGCTCAAGAGAGTGATGCAGAGGCTCAAGAGATGGATGCAGAGGCTTATGAGATGGATGTTGAGGCTCAAGAGAGTTATGCAGAGACTCAAGAGAGGGATGTAGAGGCTCAGGAGAGTGAGGCAGAGGCTCAAGTGAGTGATGCAGAGTCCTAAGAGAATGATGCAGAGGCTCAAGAGAGGGATGTAGAGGCTCAAGAGAGGGATGCAGAGGCCGAAGAGAATGATGCAGAGGTTTACGAGAGTGATGCAGAGGCTTAAGAGAGGAATGCAGAGGCTTAAGAGAGGGATGCAGAGGCTCAAGAGAGCGATGCAGAGGCTCAATAGAAGGATGCAGGGGCTCTAGAGAGGGATACAGAGGTTTAGGAGAGTGATGCAAAGGCTCAATAGAGGGATTCAGAGGCTCATGAGAGGGATGCAGGAGCTCACGAGAGGGATGCAGAGGCTCAAGAGATTGATGCAGAAGCCCATAGAGTGATGCAGAGGCTCAAGAAAGGGATGCAGGGGCTCAAGAGAGTGATGCTTCTCAAGAGAAAGATTCAGAGGCTTACGAGAGTGATGCAGCGGCTTAAGAGAGTGATGCAGAGGCTTAAGAGAGGGATGCAGAGGCCCAAGAGTGGGATGCAGTGGCTCAAGAGAGGGATGCAGAGGCTCAAGAGAGGGATGCAGAGGCTCAAGTGAGGGATGCAGAGGCACAAGAGAGGGATGCAGATGCTCTTGAGAGTGGTGCAGAGGCTCAAGAGAAGGATGCAGAGGCTTAAAAGAGTGATGCAAAGGCTCAAGAGAGGGATGCAGAGGCTCATGAGAGGGATGCAGGAGTTCAAGAGATTGAGGCAGAGGCTCAAAAGAGTGATGCAGAGGCTTAAGAGATGGATGCATAGGCTCAGGAGAATGATGAATTGGCTCAAGAGAGTGCTGCAGAGGCTCAAGAGAGGGATGCTGAGGCTCCAGAGAGAGATGCAGAGGCTCCAGAGAGCGATGTAGAGGCTTGAGAGAGGGATGCAGAGGCTCAAGCGAGTGATGTAGAGGCTTAAGAGAGGGATGCAGAGGCTCAAGAGAATGATGCAGAGGCTCAAGAGAGTGATGCAGAGGATCAAAAGAGGGATGCAGGGGCTTAAGAGAGTGATGCAGAGGCTCAAGAGAGTGATGCAGAGACTAACGAGAGTGATGCAGAGGCTGAAGAGAGTGATGCAGAGGCTCAAGAGAGTGATGCAGAGGATCAAGAGAGTGATGCAGAGGCTCAACAGAGTGATGCAGAGGATCAAGAGAGGGAAGCAGAGGCTTATGAGAGCGATGCAGAGGCTCTAGAGAGTGATTCAGAGTCTCAAGAGAGTTATGCAGAGGCTCAAGAGAGGGATGCTGAGGCTCCAGAGAGGGATGCAGAGGCTCAAGAGAGTAATGCAGAGGCTCAAGAGAGTGATGCAGAGGCTCAACGGACTAAAGGACTAGCAACGCGAGGGAGGAAAAACAGAGCGAAGGGCGAGAGTGAGAAGCTGCAGAAGGAATGAGAACGAAGGGATGGATCTGCGGCGAGAGGGAAGACGATGGGAAGGGCGGGATGGGATAGGGGCGGGAGTGGGAAGGGCAGAAGGATGGAGGATGAGCAGGTTTATGAGAGGGAGGAAAACGGAAGGAGAAGGTGCCAGAACGAGAGGAGGGAGTTTGGTAGTAAAATAGGAGAGGGAGTGGGGAGGGTGTTGATAGATGGTTGTGATAAATGAATAGATTAATGGACAATTTATATTGGTAGATAGATGGATGGATACATTGATCGCTTAATATATATATTGACGGATAGACGGATGCATAGATGAGTTGATGGACGGAAAGACAGATGACTATATGGATGGATAGAAAGATGAGTTGATGGACGGATACATGGATAGATAGATGTATATAATGATAAATGGTTGGTTTAATGGGAAGATAGATTGATGGATTGACAGATATAAGTAGATAGATAGATGGATACATTGATGGATACATTTGTTCTAGGTTAACAGTCGAATCAGGTTAAAGAATATCTTTCGATTTGCTATTGCATCAACCGGGATTCGATCGGGTTCCATTAGGATTATAACCATCGAACTCTCTCCATTTAGACGCTAGGCCTCCAGTTTGTGTGTGTGTGTGTGTGTGTGTGTGTGTGTGTGTGTGTGTGTGTGTGTGTGTGTGTGTGTGTGTGTGTGTGTGTGTGTGTGTGTGTGTGTGTGTGTGTGTGTGTGTGTGTGTGTGTGTGTGTGTGTGTGTGTGTGTGTGTGTGTGTGTGTGTGTGTGTGTGTGTGTGTGTGTGTGTGTGTGTGTGTGTGTGTGTGTGTGTGTGTGTGTGTGTGTGTGTGTGTGTGTGTGTGTGTGTGTGTGTGTGTGTGTGTGTGTGTGTGTGTGTGTGTGTGTGTGTGTGTGTGTGTGTGTGTGTGTGTGTGTGTGTGTGTGTGTGTGTGTGTATGTGTGTGTGTGTGTGTGTTTGTGAGTGTGTTAGTTAGAGAGAAATAGATGTAGTAGATATAAAAGAGGATAAATACATTTATTTGATAGGCGGGGTCCAAGAGCTAATAACTCGATTCTGCAGATACATATAGTAAATATAAGGATAAAACACACACACACACACACACACACACACACACACACACACACACACACACACACACACACACACACACACACACACACACACACACACACACACACACACACACACACGCACAAACACAAACACTCTGTATAGAAAATCCCCCTTTCCTTCCTGTCCTCCCGCCCCGTTCACCCCATTCCCTCCCTGTCCTTCCCTCTTCACTTGACCTCCCACTCCTCACCCCAGAATCCTCTGCAACCCTGGTATCCACCTCACAAATCCTCACACCCATGGCACAGCTTCCTCCACCAGCAGAACATTCACCAAGGAGGAGATTTGAGAAGGGACTGAGGAAAGTGAGCCTCAAGGCAATGTACACTAACATAGACGGTATTACAAATAAAGCAAATGAACTTGGAGAATGGGTACTAGAGGAAAACCCAGACATAATAGCTCTCACAGAAACAAAGCTGACGAGACCAATAACAAATGCAGTGTTCCCACAGGACTATTATGTTATGAGGAAAGAGAGAGAAGGAAGAGGTGGGGGTGGTGTAGCTCTGTTGGTAAGAAAAGGCTAGGATTTCAAGGAGTTGGTTGTTCAGGGATGTGAAGGTTTCAGTGACTACATAATAGGAACAATAACAACTGGAGGGCAAAAAATTATAGTCGTAGTCATATATAATCTACCACCAAATGACAAAATACCCAGACAGGAATATGATAGAAACAATATGGCCACCATTAACATAATGGAGAGAGCAGCTTCTGTTGCGAGCAGGAATGGATCTGGACTACTAAT
The DNA here is from genome assembly GCF_040958095.1 of Procambarus clarkii. NCBI lineage: Eukaryota > Metazoa > Arthropoda > Malacostraca > Decapoda > Cambaridae > Procambarus > Procambarus clarkii. The sequence goes on along the minus strand of NW_027189152.1, from coordinate 1,229,583 downwards.
CATGGGAGACTTGAACCATGAAAAGATAGATTGGGAAAACAGAGACCCGCATGGAGGACCAGAAACATGGAGAGCTAAGCGTCTGGACGCGGCAACAAGAAACTTTCTAAGCCAGCACGTCAAGGATCCAACAAGAATGAGAGGAGAGGATGAACCAGCAATGCTTGATCTGATATTTACCCTAAATGAGTGGGATATAAGGGAAGTCAAGATGGAAGCACCCTTGGGAATGAGTGATCACAGTGTTTTGAACTTTGAGTACCTGGTAGAGCTAGGAATTATCCCCCCCCCCCCCCAAAAAAAAAGAACTAGGAAACAAAAGGCTGGCATACCGAAAGGGAAATTATGAGGAGATGAGAAGCTTCCTAAGGGAACTACCTTGAGACACAGACCTCAGAGCTAAGTCTGTACAAGATATGATGGACTATGTCACCCAAAAGTGTCAGGAGGCAGTAAGCAGATACATCCCGGTCCAAAAGGAAAAATCCGAGAAGCAAAAGAAGAATCCATGGTATAATAGGGCATGTATGGAAGCAAAGGTACTGAACAAAATGGCGTGGAGGAACTTCCGGAATAACAGAACACCAGAAAGCAGAGAGAGATACCAGAGAACCAGGAATGAGTATGTCAGGGTGAGAAGAAAAGCAGAGAAAAGTTATGAAAATGATATAGCAAACAAAGCCAAGACCGAACCAAAGCTACTCCACAGTCATATCAGAAGGAAAACAACAGTGAAAGAACAGGTAGTGAAACTTAGAACAGGCGAGGACAGGTATACAGAGAATGACAAAGAGGTATGTGATGAACTCAACAAGAGGTTCCAAGAGGTCTTCACAACAGAACAAGGTGAGGTCACTGTGCTAGGAGAAAGGGAAGTAAACAAGGCGGCCTTGGAAGAGTTTGAAATTACGAGAGAGGAGGTCAAGTGACACCTGCTGGACCTGGATGTTAGAAAGGCTGTTGGTCCAGACGGGATCTCGCCATGGGTACTGAAAGAGTGTGCAGAGGCACTTTGCTTGCCACTCTCCATAGTGTATAGTAGGTCACTGGAGACGGGAGACCTACCAGAAATATGGAAGACGGCGAATGTGGTCCCAATATACAAAAAGGGCGACAGGCAAGAGGCACTGAACTACAGGCCAGTGTCCTTAACTTGTATACCATGCAAGGTGATGGAGAAGATCGTGAGAAAAAACCTGGTAGCACATCTGGAGAGAAGGGACTTCGTGACAAATCGACAACATGGGTTCAGGTAGGGTAAATCTTGCCCTGACTGGCTTAATAGAATTCTATGACCAGGTAACACAGATTAAGCAAGAAAGAGAGGGCTGGGCGGACTGCATTTTCTTGCATTGTCGGAAAGCCTTTGACACAGTACAGCATAAGAGGCTGGTACATAAGCTGGAGAGACAGGCAGGTGTAGCTGGTAAGGTGCTCCAGTGGATAAGGGAGTACCTAAGCAATAGGAAGCATAGAGTTACGGTGAGGGGTGAGACCTCCGATTGGCGTGAAGTCACCAGTGGAGTCCCACAGGGCTCTGTACTCGGTCCTATCTTGTTTCTGATATATGTAAATGATCTCCCGGAGGGTATAGATTCATTTCTCTAAATGTTTGCGGACGATGCCAAAATTATGAGAAGGATTAAGACAGAAGAGGACTGTTTGAGGCTTCAAGAAGACCTAGACAAACTGCAAGAATGGTCGAACAAGTGGTTGTTAGAGTTTAACCCAACCAAATGTAATATAATGAAGATAGGTACAGGGAGCAGGAGGCCAAATACAAGGTATTATCTGGGAGAGGAAATTCTTCAGGAGTCAGAGAAAGAAAAAGACTTGGAAGTTGATATCACGCCAGACCTGTCTCCTGCAGCGCATATCAAGAAGATAACATCAGCGGCATATGCCAGGCTGGCCAACATACGAACGGCATTCAGAAATTTGTGTAAAGAATCATTCAGAACTTTGTATACCACATATGTCAGGCCAATCCTGGAGTATGCAGCCCCAGCATGGAGTCCGTATCTAGTCAAGGATAAGACTAAACTGAAAAAGGTTCAAAGATTTGCCACCAGATTAGTACCCGAGCTGAGAGGTATGAGCTACGAGGAGAGACTACGGGAATTAAACCTCACTTCGCTGGAAGACAGAAGAGTTAGGGTGGACATGATCACCACATTCAAGATTCTCAAGGGAATTGATAGGGTAGATAAAGACAGGCTATTTAACACAAGGGGCACACGCACAAGGGGACACAGGTGGAAACTGAGCGCCCAAATGAACCACAGATATATTAGAAAGAACTTTTTTAGTGTCAGAGTGGTTGACAAATGGAATGCATTAGGAAGTGATGTGGTGGAGGCTGACTCCATGCACAGTTTCAAGTGTAGATATGATAGAGCCCAATAGGCTCAGGAATCTGTACACCTGTTGATTGACGGTTGAGAGGCGGGACCAAAGAGCCAGAGCTCAACCACCGCAAACACAACTAGGTGCCTCTGCATCACTCTCTTGAGCCTCTGCATCCCTCTCTGGAGCCTCAGCATCACTCTCTTGATCCTCTGCATCACTCTCTTGAGCCTTTTGCAGCACTCTCTTCAGCCTCTGCATCATTCTCTTGAGCCTCTGCATCCCTCTCTAAAGCCTCTGCATCACTCTCTTGAGCCTCTGCATCCCTCTATAAAGCCTCTGCATCAATCTCTTGAGCCTCTGCATCCCTCTATTAAGCCTCTGCATCACTCTATTGAGCCTCTGCATCCCTCTCTTGAGCCTCTGCATCACTCTCTCGAGCCTCTGCACCACTCTCTTGAGCCTCTGCACCACTCTCTTGAGCCTCTGCATCACTCTCTTAAACCTCTGCATCCCTCTCTTGATCCTCTGCATCACTCTCTTGAGCCTCTGCATCATTCTCTTGAGCCTCTACATCCCTCTCTTAAGCCTCTACATCATTCTCTTGAGCCCATGCATCACTCTCTTGAGCCTCTGCATCACTCTCTTAAGCCTCTGCATCTCTCTCTCTTGAGCCTCTGCATCACTCTCTTCATCCTCTGCATCACTCTCTTGAGCCTCTGCATCATTCTATTGAGCCTCTACATCCCTCTCTTGAGCCTCAACATCATTCTCTTGAGCCTCTGCATCCCTATCTTGAGCCTTTGCATCACTCTTTTAAGCCTCTGCATCCCTCTCTTGAGCCTCTGCATCCCTTTCCTGAGCCTCTGCATCCCTCTCTTGAGCCTATTCATCCCTCTCTTGAGCCTCTGCATCCCTCTCTTGAGCCTCTACATCCCTCTCTTAAGCCTCTGCATCACTCTCTTAAGCCTCTGCATCACTCTCGTATACCTCTGAATCACTCTCGTATACCTCTGAATCACTCTCTTGAGCCTCTCCATCACTCTCTTGAGCCCCTGCATCCCTCTCCTGAGTCTCTGCATCACTCTCTTGAACCTCTGCATCACCGAATTAGGCCATTATCATCAAATTAGGCCATATTTTGCCTTTTTTCCTCGTTTTTGTGAATTTTCTGTTTATTGGTATTAATTCATTATATATACGATAAAAATGATGCAAACATATAATTGGTTAGAAATTAACCATAAATACTTCATTTTCAATCAACTATTTGTTTCCCGTTAAGATACTGAGTAAGATATTTAAAAGGGGAGAAGTTCTGTTTTTATTGCATATATCGACGTTTCAGCCGGATTAGAGCGGTTTTACGTGTACATCTTCATTAGTAATATAAACATAAAATCTGGAACATTTTAGTAAATTCTAATGAAAACACATTAATTTTTATCATTTGTATTGAAAACAACATTTCAATATGTCATTTCTAGGATCTAAGTAATACGAAACCTCGACTTATAATCTGAAGTTAAAATCCTCAAATTTGGTAATATAGTGACTTTTTTCACGTTTTTCATGTAGTGTGATTTTACGTAAATATATTCGTTTTACCAATATTTCGATGTTTTCTCACGATATGTGATTTGGCCTTCAAATCTCAGAATTTCGCATAATATTGCATTTTTTTAGCAAGTTTTCTTGCATATTGTACTAAAAATCATCGAATTTAGCAATATTTTGACGTTTATCATACCCCTTTTCCTTTATTTATTTATAAGTCCCTTCTCTCCAGATGTGCTACCAGGTTTTTTCTCACGATCTTCTCCATCACCTTGCATGGTATACAAGTTAAGGACACTGGCCTGTAGTTCAGTGCCTCTTGCCTGTCGCCCTTTTTGTATATTGGGACCACATTCGCCGTCTTCCATATTTCTGGTAGGTCTCCCGTCTCCAGTGACCTACTATACACTATGGAGAGTGGCAAGCAAAGTGCCTCTGCACACTCTTTCAGTACCCATGGCGAGATCCCGTCTGGACCAACAGCCTTTCTAACATCCAGGTCCAGCAGGTGTCACTTGACCTCCTCTCTCGTAATTTCTAACTCTTCCAAGGCCGCCTTGTTTACTTCCCTTTCTCCTAGCACAGTGACCTCACCTTGTTCTGTTGTGAAGACCTCTTGGAACCTCTTGTTGAGTTCATCACATACCTCTTTGTCATTCTCTGTATACCTGTCCTCGCCTGTTCTAAGTTTCACTACCTGTTCTTTCACTGTTGTTTTCCTTCTGATATGACTGTGGAGTAGCTTTGGTTCGGTCTTGGCTTTGTTTGCTATATCATTTTCATAACTTTTCTCTGCTCTCTTCTCACCCTGACATACTCATTCCTGGTTCTCTGGTATCTCTCTCTGCTTTCTGGTGTTCTGTTATTCCGGAAGTTCCTCCACGCCATTTTGTTCAGTACCTTTGCTTCCATACATGCCCTATTATTCCATGGATTCTTCTTTTGCTTCTCGGATTTTTCCTTTGGGCCGGGATGTATCTGCTTACTACCTCCTGACACTTTTGGGTGACATAGTCCGTCATATCTTGTACAGACTTAGCTCTGATGTCTGTGTCCCAAGCTTCTCATCTCCTCATAGTTTCCCTTTCGGTATGCCAGCCTTTTGTTTCCTAGTTCTTTTTTTTTTTGGGGGGGGGGGATAATTCTTAGCTCTACCAGGTACTCAAAGTTCAAAACACTGTGATCACTCATTCCCAAGGGCGCTTCCATCTTGACTTCCCTTATATCCCACTCATTTAGGGTAAATATCAGATCAAGCATTGCTGGTTCATCCTCTCCTCTCATTCTTGTTGGATCCTTGACGTGCTGGCTTAGAAAGTTTCTTGTTGCCACGTCCAGCAGCTTAGCTCTCCATGTTTCTGGTCCTCCATGCGGGTCTCTGCTCTCCCAATCTATCTTCCCATGGTTGAAGTCTCCCATGATTAGTAGTCCAGATCCATTCCTGCTCGCAACAGAAGCTGCTCTCTCCATTATGTTAATGGTGGCCATATTGTTTCTATCATATTCCTGTCTGGGTCTTTTGTCATTTGGTGGTGGATTATATATGACTACGACTATAATTTTTTGCCCTCCAGTTGTTATTGTTCCTATTATGTAGTCACTGAAACCTTCACATCCCTGAACAACCAACTCCTCGAAATCCTAGACTTTTCTTACCAGCAGAGCTACACCACCCCCACCTCTTCCTTCTCTCTCTTTCCTCATAACATAATAGTCCTGTGGGAACACTGCATTTGTTATTGGTCTCGTCAGCTTTGTTTCTGTGAGAGCTATTATGTCTGGGTTTTCCTCTAGTACCCATTCTCCAAGTTCATTTGCTTTATTTGTAATACCGTCTATGTTAGTGTACATTGCCTTGAGGCTCACTTTCCTCTGTCCCTTCTCAAATCTCCTCGTTGGTGAATGTTCTGCTGGTGGAAGAGAAACAAATAGATGATTGAAAATGAAGTATTTAAGGTTATTATCTAATCAATTATGTGTTTGCATCATTTTTATCGTATATATAATGAATTAATACCCATAGACTGAAAATTCACAAAAACGTGGAAAAACGGCAAAATATTGCCTAATTCGATGATATTTTGTTTAAATCACATAAAGGAAAAAGAGATGATAAACGTCAAAATATTGCTAAATTCGATGATTTTTCGTACGAAACAAAATACAAGAAAACTTGCTTAAAATGCAATATTATGCGAAATTCTGAGATTTGAAGGCCAAATCACATATCGTGATACTACATGAAATAGTATCGAAATATTGGTAAAAATGAATATATTTACGTAATATCAAACTCCATGATTAACGTGAAAAAGTCACTATTTTACCATATTTGAGGATTTTAGCTTCAAATCATAGAGCGAGGTTTCGTATTATTAAGATCAAAGAAAAGACATATGACAATGTTGTTTCCAATACAAATGATAAAAAACAATGTGTTTTCATTAGAATTAACTAAAATGATTTTGATTTTCCGTTTATATTACCGATGGAAGATGTACACGGAAAACCGCTCTAATCCGGCTGAAACGTCGATATATGCAATAAAAACCGAACTTCTCCCCTTCTCAATATCTTACTCAGTATTTTAACGAGAAACAAATGGTTGATTGAAAATGAAGTATTTAAGGTTAATTTCTAATCAATTATGTGTTGCATCATTTTTATCGTATATTTATATTCGCAGTTCGAAATTACGAATTTTATACCGAAAATAAGCCAATTACTGAGAGCGGCGATGGGTCACAGTTTGCCCAAACCCACCCTGCAGTTTTGAAAATATCCCAAACATCCCAAATTCGAATCTTGAACCATATTTTGGAGCTAAATTCTGGCTCCCTGCACGTATTCGCATTTTGAAATTACAACTTTTAATACCGAAAATATGCCAATTACTGAAAGCGTCGATGGGTCACATTTTGCCCAAACCCCTCTGCAGTTTTCGAAATATCCCAAACATCCCAAATTCGACGCTTGAACCATATTTTGGAGAGAAATTCTGGATCTCTGCACGTATTCGCAGTATGAAATTACGACTTTTTATACCGAAAACATGCCAGTTACTGAAAGCGGCGATGGATGACATTTTGCCCGAGCCCTCTCTGCAGTTATCAAAATATCCCAAACGTCCCAAATTCGACGCTTGAGCCATATTTTGGAGCCAGATTTTGGCTCTCGGCACGTTTTTGCAGTTTGAAATTACGAATTTTATACCGAAAATATGCCAGTTGCTGAGAGCGGCGATGGGTCACAGTTTGCCCAAATTCACCCTGCAGTTTTGAAAATATCTCAAACATCCCAAATTCGACTCTTGAGCCATATATTGGAACCAAACTCTGTCTCACTGCACGTATTCGCAGTTTGAAATTACGAATTTTTATACTGAATATATGCCAATTCCTGGGATCAGCGATGTGTCACATTTTGCCCAAACTCTCCCTGCAGTTTCAAAAATATCACAAACATCCCAAATTCGACGCTTGAACCATATTTTGTAGCCAAATTCTGGCTCTTTGCACGTATTCGCAGTTTGAAATTACGACTTTTTATACCAAAATATGCCAATTACTGAACGCCCCGATGAGTCACATTTTGCCCAAACCCTCCCTGCAGTTTCCAAATATCCCAAACATCCCAAATTTGACGCTTGAGCAATATTTTGGAGCCAAATTCCCGCTCTCTGCACGTATTCGCAGTTTGAAATTACGACTTTTTATACCGAATATATGCCAATTACTGGGATCAGCGATGTGTCACATTTTGCCCAAACCCTCTCTGCAGTTTTAAAAATATCACAAACATCCAAAATTCGACTCTTGAACCATATTTTCGAGCCAAATTCTGGCTTTCTGCACGTTTTCGTAGTTTGAAATTACGACTTATTATACAGAAAAAATGCCAATTACTGAAAGCAGCGATGGATCACATTTTGCCCAAATCCTCCTTGCAGTTTTCAAAATATCCCAAACATCCCAAATTCGACGCTTGGGCCATATTAAGGAGCCAAATTCTGGCTCTCTGCATGTATTCGCAGTTTGAAACTACGAATTTTATACCGAAAATATCCCAATTACTGAGAGCGGCGATTGGTCACTGTTTGCCCAAACCCACATGCAGTTTTGAAAATATCCAAAACATCCCAAATTCGGCGCTTGAGCCAAACTTTGGAGCCAAGTTCTGGCTCTCTGCACGTATTCGCAGTTTGAAATTACGAATTTTTATACCAAAATATGCCAATTACTGAACGCGCCGATGAGTCACATTTTGCCCAAACCCTCCCTGCTGTTTTAAAAATATCCAAAACATCCCAAATTTGACGCTTGAGTAATATTTTGGAGCAAAATTCTCGCTCTCTGCACGTATTCGCAGTTTGAAATTATGACTTTTTATACCGCATATATGCCAATTACTGGGATCAGCGATGGGTCACATTTTGCCCAAACCCTCCCTGCAGTTTTAAAAATATCACAAACATCCCAAATTCGACTCTTGAACCCTATTTGGAGCCAAATTCTGGCTCTCTGCACGTATTCGCAGTTTGAAATTACGACTTTTTATACAGAAAAAATGCCAATTACTGAAAGCGGCGATGGTTCACATTTTGCCCAAAACCTTCCTGAAGTTTTCAAAATATCCAAAACATCCCAAATTCGACGCTTGGGCCATATTAAGGAGCCAAATTCTGGCTCTCTGCTTGTATTCGCAGTATGAAATTACAACTTTTTATACCGAAAATATGCCAATTACTTAACGCGCCGATGAGTCACATTTTGCCAAACCCTCTCTGCAGTTTTCAAAATATCCCAAACATCCCAAATTCGATTATTGAGCAATATTTTGGAGCAAAATTCTGGCTCTCTGCACGTATTCGCAGTTTGAAATTACGAATTTTTATACCGAATATATGTCAATTACTGGGATCAGCGATGTGTCACATTTTGCCCAAACCATCCCTGCAGTTTTAAAAATATCACAAACATAACAAGTTCGACGCTTGAGCCATATTTTGGCGCCAAATTCTGGCTCTTTGCACGTATTCGCAATTTGAAATTACGACTTTTTATACCGAATATATGCCAATTACTGGGATCAGCGATGGGTCACATTTTGCCCAAACCATCCCTGCAGTTTTAAAAATATCACAAACATCCCAAATTCGACGCTTGAACCATATTTTTGAGCCAAATTCTGGCTCTCTGCACTAATTCGCAGTTTGAAATTACGACTTTTTATACCGAAAATATACCAATTACTTAAAGCGGCGATGGGTCACATTTTGTCCAAACCCCTCTACAGTTTTCGAAATATCCCAAACATCCCAAATACGACCCTTGAGGAATATTTTGGAGCCAATTTCTGGCTCTCTGCACGTATTCGCATTATGAAATTACGACTTTTTATACCGAAAATATGCCAGTTACTGAAAGCGTCGATGGATCACATTTTGCCCGAGCCCTCTCTGCAGTTTTCAAAATATCCCAAACGTCCCAAATTCGACGCTTGCGCCATATTTTGGCGCCAAATTCTGGCTCTTTGCACGTATTCGCAGTTTGAAATTACGACTTTTTATACCGAATATATGAGAATTCTTGGGATCAGCGATGGGTCATATTTTGCCCAAACCCTCCCTTCAGCTTTAAAAATATCAGAAACATCCCAAATTCGACTCTTGAACCATATTTTGGAGCCAAATTCTGGCTCTCTGCACGTATTCGCAGTTTGAAATTACGACTTTTTATACAGAAAAAATGCCAATTACTGAAAGCGGCGATGGATCACATTTTGCGCAAAACCTCCCTGAAGTTTTCAAAATATCCCAAACATCCCAAATTCGACGCTTGGGCCTGATTAAGGACCCAAATTCTGGCTCTCTGCATGTATTCGCAGTTTGAAGTTACGAATTTTATACCGAAAATATGCCAATTACTGAGAGCGGCGATGGGTCACAGTTTGCCCAAACCCACCCTGCAGTTTTGAAAATATCCCAAACATCCCAAGTTCGACGCTTGAGCCATATTTTGGGGCCAAATTCTGGCTCTCTGCACGTATTCGCATTTTGAAATTACGACTTTTTATATCGAAAATATGCCAATTACTGAACGCGCCGATGCACATTATGCACAAACCCTCCCTGCAGTTTTCAAAATATCCCAAACATCCCAAATTCGACTATTGAGCAATATTTTAGAGCCAAATTCTGGCTCTTTGCACGTATTCGCAGTTTGAAATTACGACTTTTTATACCGAATATATGAGAATTCTTGGGATCAGCGATGGGTCATATTTTGCCCAAACCCTCCCTTCAGCTTTAAAAATATCAGAAACATCCCAAATTCGACTCTTGAACCATATTTTGGAGCCAAATTCTGGCTCTCTGCACGTATTCGCAGTTTGAAATTACGACTTTTTATACCGAATATATGCCAATTACTGGGATCAGCGATGGGTCACGTTTTGCCCAAACCCTCCCGGCAGTTTTCAAAATATCACAAACATCCCAAATTTTACGCTTGAGCAATATTTTGGAGCCAAATTCTCGCTTTCTGCACGTATTCGCAGCTTGAAATTACGACCTTTTTGTACCGAATATATGCCAATTACTGGGATCAGTGATGTGTCACATTTTGCCAAAAGGCGAACTGCAGAGAGGGTTTTTGCAAAATGTGACACATCGCTGATCCCAGTAATTGGCATATATTCGATATAAAAACTCGTAATTTCAAACTGCGAATACGTGCAGAGAGCGAGAATTTGGGTCCAAAATAATGCTCAAGCGTCAAATTTGGGATGTTTGGGATATTTTGAAAACTGCAGGGAGGGTTTGGGCAAAATGTGACTCATCGGCGCGCTCAGTAATTGGCATATTTTCGGTATAAAAATTCGCAATTTCAAAAAGCGAATACTTGCAGAGAGCCAGAACGTGGCTCCAAAATATTGCTCAAGCGTCAAATTTGGGATGTTTGGGATATTTTGAAAACTGCAGGGAGGGTTTGGGCAAAATGTGACTCAGCGGGGCGTTAAGTAATTGTCATATTTTGGTATAAAAAGTCGTAATTTCAAACTGCGAATACGGGCAAAGAGCCAGAATTTGGCTACAAAATATGATTCAAGCGTCGAATTTGGGATGTCTGTGATATTTTTAAAACTGCAGGGAGGCTTTGGGCAAAATGTGACCCATCGTTGATCCCAGGAATTGGCATATATTCGGTAAAAAAACTCGTAATTTCAAACTGCGAATACGTGCAGAGAGCCAGAGTTTGGTTCCAAAATATGGCTCAAGAGTCGAATTTGGGATGTTTGAGATATTTTGAAAACTGCAGAGAGGGCTCGGGCAAAATGTGACCCCCCGCCGCTTTCAGTAATTGGCATATTTTCGGTATAAAAAGTTGTAATTTCAAACTGCGAATAAGTGCAGAGAGCCAGAATTTGGCTCCAAAATATGGTTCAAAGGTCGAATTTGGGATTTTTGGGATATTTTGAAAACTGCAGAGAGGGTTTCGGCAAAATGTGATCCATCGCCGCTTTCAGTAATTGGCATTTTTTCTGTATAAAAAGTCGTAATATCAAACTGCGAATACGTGCAGAGAGCCAGAATTTAGCTACAAAATATGGTTCAAGCGTCGAATTTGGGATGTTTGTGATATTTTTAAAACTGCAGGGTGAATTTGGGCAAACTGTGACCCATCGCCGCTCTCAGTAATAGGCATATTTTCGGTATAAAATTCATATTTCAAACTGCGATAACGTGCCGAGAGCCAGAATTTGGCTCCTAAATATGGATCAAGCGTCGAATTTGGGATGTTTGTGATATTTTTAAAACTGCAGAGGGGTTGGGCAAAATGTGACCCATCGCTGATCCCAGTAATTGGCATATTTTCGGTATAAAAAGTCGTAATTTCATACTGCGAATACGTGCAGAGAGCCAGAAATTGGCTCCAAAATATTCTTCAAGGATCGTATTTGGGATGTTTGGGATATTTCGAAAACTGCAGAGGGGTTTGGGCAAAATGTGACCCATCGCCGCTTTCAATAATTGGTATATTTTCGGTATAAAAAGTCGTAATATCAAACTGCGAATACGTGCAGAGAGCCAGAATTTGGCTCCAAAATATGGTTCAAGCGTCGAATTTGGGATGTTTGTGATATTTTTAAAACCGCAGGGAGGGTTTGGGCAATATGTGACCCATCGTTGTTCCCAGCAATTGGCATATATTCGGTATAAAAACCGTAATTTCAAACTGCGAATACGTGCAGAGAGCGAGAATTTTGCTCCAAAATATTGCTCAATAGTCGAATTTGGGATGTTTGGGATATTTTGAAAACTGCAGGGAGAGTTTAGGCAAAATGTGACTCATCGGCGCGTTCAGTAATTGGCATATTTTCGGTATAAAAAGTCGTAATTTCAAACTGCGAATACATGAAGAGAGCCAGAATTTGGCGCCAAAATATGGCTCAAGCGTCGAAAGTGGGACATTTGGGATATTTTCAAAACTGCAAGGTGGGTTTGGGCAAACTGTGACCCATCGCCGCTCTCAGTAATTGGCATATTTTCGGTATAAAATTCGTAATTTCAAACTGCGAATACATGAAGAGAGCCAGAATTTGGCTCCTTAATATGGCTCAAGCTTCGAATTTGGGATGTTTGGGATATTTTGAAAACTTTAGGGAGGTTTTGGGCAAAATGTGATCCATCGCCGCTTTCAGTAATTGGCATTTTTTTCTGTATAAAAAGTCGTAATTTCATACTGCGAATACGTGCAGAAAGCCAGAATTTGACTCCAAGTTATACCTCAAGGGTCGTATTTGGGATGTTTGGGATATTTTTAAAATTGCAGGGGGGTTTTGGCAAAATGTGACCCATTGCTGCTTTCAGTATTTGGCATATTTTCGGTATAAAAATTAGTAATTTCAAAAAGCGATTACGTGCAGAGAGCCAGAACTTGGCTACAAAATATTGCTCAAGCGTCAAATTTGGGATGTTTGGGATATTTTGAAAACTGCAGGGAGGGTTTGGGCAAAATGTGACTCATCGGGGCGTTAAGTAATTGGCATATTTTGGTATAAAAACTCGTAATTTCAAACTGCGAATACGTGCAAAGAGCCAGAATTTGGCTACAAAATATGGTTCAAGCGTCGAATTTGGGATGTTCGTTATATTTATAAAACTGCAGGGAGGGTTTGGGCAAAATGAGACCCATCGCTGATCCCAGGAATTGGCATATATTCGGTAAAAAAAAAATCGTAATTTCAAACTGCGAATACGTGCAGAGAGCCAGAGTTTGGTTCCAAAATATGGCTCAAGAGTCGAATTTGGGATGTTTGAGATATTTTGAAAACTGCAGAGTGGGCTCGGGCAAAATGTGATCCATCGCCGTTTTCAGTAACTAGGATATTTTCGGTATAAAAAGTCGTAATATCAAACTGCGAATACGTGCAGAGAGCCAGAAATTGGCACAAAAATATGGTTCAAGCGTCGAATTTGGGATGTTTGTGATATTTTTAAAACTGCAGGGAGGGTTTGGGCAAAATGTGACCCATCGCTGATCCCAGTAATTGGCATATATTCGGTAAAAAAATTCGTAATTTCAAACTGCGAATACGTGCAGAGAGCCAGAATTTGGCTCCAAAATATTGCTCAAGCGTCAAATTTGGGATGTTTTGGATATTTTGAAAACTTCAGGGAGGTTTTGGGCAAAATGTGATCCATCGCCGCTTTCAGTATTTGGCATTTTTTCTGTATAAAAAGTCGTAATTTCAAACTGCGAATACGTGCAGAAAGCCAGAATTTGGCTCGAAAATATGGTTCAAGAGTCGAATTTGGGATGTTTCTGATATTTTTAAAACTGCAGGGAGGGTTTGGGCAAAATGTGACCAATCGCTGATCCCAGTAATTGGCATATATTCGGTATAAAAAGTCGTAATTTCAAACTGCGAATACGTGCAGAGAGCCAGAACTTGGTTCCAAAATATTGCTCAAGCGTCAAATTTGGGATGTTTTGGATATTTTGAAAACTGCAGGTAGGGTTTGGGCAAAATATGACTCATCGGCGCGTTAAGTAATTGGCATATTTTGGTATAAAAAGTCGTAATTTCAAACTGCGAATAGGTGTCGAGAGCCAGAATTTGGCTCCAAAATATGGTTCAAGTGTCTAATTTGGGATGTTTTGGGATATTTTGAAAACAGCAGGGAGGACTTGGGCAAAATTTGACTCATCGGCGCGCTCAGTAAATGGCATATTTTCGGTATATAAATTCGTAATTTCCAAAAGCGATTACGTGCAGAGAGCCAGAACTTGGCTCCAAAATATGGCTCAAGCGTCGAATTTGGGATGTTTGGGATATTTTCAAAACTGCAGGGTGGGTTTGGGCAAAATGTGATCCATCGCCGCTTTCAGTAATTGGCATTTTTTCTGTATAAAAAGTCGTAATTTCATACTGCGAATACGTGCAGAAAGCCAGAATTTGACTCCAAGTTATACCTCAAGGGTCGTATTTGGGATGTTTGGGATATTTTTAAAACTGCAGGGGGGTTTGGGCAAAATGTGACACATCGGTGATCCCAGTAATTGGCATATATTCGGTATAAAAAGTCGTAATTTCAAACTGCGAATACGTGCAGAGAGCGAGAATTTGCCTCCAAAATATTGCTCAAGCGTCAAATTTGGGATGTTTGGGATATTTTGAAAACTGCAGGGAGGGTTTGGGCAAAATGTGACCCATCGCTGATCCCAGTAATTGGCATATATTCGGTATAAAAAGTCGTAATTTCAAACTGCGAATACGTGCAGAGAGCCAGAGTTTGGTTCCAAAATATGGCTCAAGAATCGAATTTGGAATGTTTGAGATATTTTCAAAACTGCAGGGTGAATTTGGGCAAACTGTGACCCATTGCTGCTTTCAGTAATTGGCATATTTTCGGTACAAAATTCGTAATTTCAAACTGCGAAAACGTGAGGAGAGCCAGAATTTGGCTCCAAAATACGGCTCAAGCGTCGAATTTGGGACGTTTGGGATATTTTGAAAACTGCAGAGAGGGCTCGGGCAAAATGTGATCCATCGCTGCTTTCAGTAACTGGCATATTTTCGGTATAAAAAGTCTTAATTTCATACTGCGAATACGTGCAGAGAGCCAGAAATTGGCTCCAAAATATTCCTCAAGGGTCGTATTTGGGATGTTTGGGATATTTCGAAAACTGCAGAGGGGTTTGGACAAAATGTGATCCATCGCCGCTTTCAGTAATTGGTATATTTTCGGTATAAAAAGTCGTAATTCCAAACTGCGAATAAGTGCAGAGAGCCAGAATTTGGCTCCAAAATATGGTTCAAGGGTCGAATTTGGGATGTTTGGGATATTTTGAAAACTGCAGAGAGGGTTTGGGCAAAATGTGATCCATCGCCGCTCTCAGTAATTGGCATTTTTTCTGTATAAAAAGTCGTAATATGAAACTGCGAATACGTGCAGAGAGCCAGAATTTGGCTCCAAAATATGGTTCAAACGTCGAATTTGGGATGTTTGTGATATTTTTAAAACTGGAGGGAGGGTTTGGGCAAAATATGACCCATCGCTGATCCCAGTAATTGGAATATATTCGTTATAAAAAGTCGTAATTTCAAACTGCGAATACGTGCAAAGAGCCAGAATTTGGCTACAAAATATTGTTCAATCGTCGAATTTGGGATGTTTGTAATAATTTTAAAACTGCAGGGAGGGTTTGGACAAAATGTGACCCATCGCTGATCCAAGGAATTGGCATATATTCGGTATAAAAAGTCGTAATTTCAAAATGCGAATACGTGCAGAGAGCCAGAGTTTAGTTCAAAAATATGGCTCAAGATTCGAATTTGGGATGTTTGAGATATTTTCAAAACTGCAGGGTGAATTTGAGCAAACTGTGACCCATCGCCTCTCTCAGTAATTGGCATATTTTCGGAATAAAATTCTTAATTTCAAACTGCGAAAACGTGCCGAGAGCCAGAATTTGGCTCCAAAATATGGCTCAAGCGTCGAATTTGGGACGTTTGGGATATTTTGAAAACTGCAGAGAGGGCTCGAGAAAAATGTGATCCATCGCCGCTTTCAGTAATTGGAATATTTTCGGTATAAAAATTCGTAATTTCATACTGCGAATACGTGCAGAGAGCCAGAAATTGGCTCCAAAATAATCCTCAAGGGTCGTATTTGGGATGTTTGGGATATTTCGAAAACTGCAGAGGGGTTTGGACAGAATGTGACCCATTGACGCTTTCAGTAATTGGTATATTTTCGGTATAAAAATTCGTAATTTCAAACTGCGAATAAGTGAAGAGAGCCAGAATTTGGCTCCAAAATATGGTTCATGGGTAGAATTTGGGATGTTTGGGATATTTTGAAAACTGCAGAGAGGGTTTGGGCAAAATGTGATCCATCGCCGCTCTCAGTAATTGGCATTTTTTCTGTATAAAAAGTCGTAATATGAAACTGCGAATACGTGCAGAGAGCCAAAATTTGGTTCCAAAATATGGTTCAAGCGTCGAATTTGGGATGTTTGTGATATTTTTAAAACTGCACGGAGGGTTTGGGCAAAATGTGACCCATCGCCGATCCCAGTAATTGGCATATATTCGGTATAAAAATTCGTAATTTCAAACTGCGAATGCGTGCAGAGAGCCAGAATTTGGCTCCAAAATATTGCTCAATAGTCGAATTTGGGATGTTTGGGATATTTTGAAAACTGCAGAGAGGGTTTGGGCAAAATGTGACTCATCGGCGCGTTCAGTAATTGGCATATTTTCGGTATAAAAAGTCGAAATTTCAAACTGCGAATACGTGCAAAGAGCCAGAATTTGGCGCCAAAATATGGTTCAAGTGTCTAATTTGGGATGTTTGGGATATTTTGAAAACTGCAGGGAGGATTTGGGCAAAATTTGACTCATCGGCGCGCTCAGTAATTGGCATATTTTCGGTATATAAATTCGTAATTTCAAAAAGCGAATACATGCAGAGAGCCAGAACTTGGCTCCAAAATATGGCTCAAGCGTCGAATTCGGGATGTTTGGGATATTTTGAAAACTTCAGGAAGGTTTTGGGCAAAATGTGATCCATCGCCGCTTTCAGTAATTGGCATATTTTCTGTATAAAAAGTCGTAATTTCAAACTGCGAATACGTGCAGGGAGTCAGAATTTGGCTCCAAAATATGGTTCAAGAGTCGAATTTGGGATGTTTCTGATATTTTCAAAACTGCACGGAGGGTTTGCGCAAAATGTGACTCATCGGCGCGTTAAGTAATTGGCATATTTCGGTATAAAAAGTCGTAATTTCAAACTGCGAATAGGTGCAGAGAGACAGAATTTCGCGCCAAAATATGGCTCAAGAGTCGAATTTGGGACGTTTGGGATATTTGGAAAACTGCAGGGAGGGCTTGGGCAAAATGTGATCCATCGCTGCTTTCAGTAACCGGCATATTTTCGGTATAAAAAGTCGTAATTTCAAACTGCGAATACGTGTCGAGAGCCAGAATTTGGCTCCAAAATATGGTTCAAGTGTCTAATTTGGGATGTTATGGATATTTTGAAAACTGCAGGGAGGACTTTCTGCACAATTTGACTCATTGGGGCGCTAAGTAATTGGCATATTTTCGGTATATAAATTCGTAATTTAAAAAAGCGATTACGTGTAGAGAGCCAGAACTTGGCTCCAAAATATGGCTCAAGCGTCGAATTTGGGATGTTTGGGATATTTTCAAAACTGCAGGGTGGGTTTGGGCAAACAGTGACCCATCGCCGCTCTCAGTAATTGGCATATTTTCGGTATAAATTTGTAATTTCAAACTGCGAATGCATCCAGAGAGTTAGAATTTGGCTCCTTAATATGGCCCAAGCGTCAAATTTGGGATGTTTGGGATATTTTGAAAACTGCAGGGAGGATTTGGGCAAAATGTGATCCATCGCCGCTTTCAGTAATTGGTATTTTTTCTGTATAAAAAGTCGTAATTTCAAACTGCGAATACGTGCAGAAAGCCAGAATTTGGCTCGAAAATATGGTTCAAGAGTAGAATTTGGGATGTTTGTGATATTTTTAAAACTGCAGGGAGGGCTTGGGCAAAATGTGACACATCGCTGATCCCAGTAATTGGCATATATTCGGTATAAAAAGTCGTAATTTCAAACTGCGAATACGTGCAGAGAGCGAGAATTTGGCTTAAAAATATTGCTCAAGCGTCAAATTTGGGATGTTTGTGATATTTTTAAAACTGCAGGGAGGGTTTGGGCAAAATGTGACCCATCGCAGATCCCAGTAATTGGCATATATTCGGTATAAAAGTCGTAATTTCAAACTGCGAATACGTGCTGAGAGCCAGAACTTGGCTCCAAAATATTGCTCAATAGTCGAATTTCGGATGTTTGGGATATTTTGAAAACTGCAGGGAGGGTTTGGGCAAAATGTGACTCATCGGCGCGTTCAGTAATATGCATATTTTCGATATAAAATGTCGTAATTTAAAACTGCGAATACGTGCAGAAAGCCAGAATTTGGCGCCAAAACATGGCTCAAGCGTCGAACTTGGGATGTTTAGGTTATTTTCAAAACTGCAGGGTGGGTTTGGGCAAACTGTGACCCATCGCAGCTCTCAGTAATTGGCATATTTTTGGTATAAAATTCGTAATTTCAAACTGCGAATACATGCAGAGAGCCAGAATTTGGCTCCTTAATATGGCCCAAGCGTCGAATTTGAGATGTTTGGGATATTTTGAAAACTGCAGGGAGGATTTGGGCAAAATGTGATCCATCGCCGCTTTCAGTAATTGGCATTTTTTCTGTATAAAAAGTCGTAATTTCAAACTGCGAATACGTGCACAGAGCCAAAATTTGGCTCCAAAATATTGCTCAATAGTCGAATTTGGGATGTTTGGGATATTTTGAAAACTGCAGGGAGGGTTTGGGCAAAATGTGACTCATCGGCGCGTTCAGTAATTGGCATATTTTCGATATAAAAAGTCGTAATTTCAAACTGCGAATAAATGCAGAGAGCCAGAATTTGGCGCCAAAACATGGCTCAAGCGTCGAACTTGAGATGTTTTGGATATCTTCAAAACTGCAGGGTGGGTTTGGGCAAACTGTAACCCATCGCCGCTCTCAGTAATTGGCATATTTTAGGTGTAAAATTCGTAATTTCATACTGCGAATACATGCAGAGAGCCAGAATTTGGCTCCTTAATATGGCCCAAGCGTCGAATTTGGGATGTTTGGTATATTTTGAAAACTTCAGGGAGGTTTTGCGCAAAATGTGATCCATCGCCGCTTTCAGTAATTGGCATTTTTTCTGTATAAAAAGTCGTAATTTCAAACTGCGAATACGTGCAGAGAGCCAGAGTTTGGTTCCAAAATATGGCTCAAGAGTCGACTTTGGGATGTTTGAGATATTTTCAAAACTGCAGGGTGAATTTGGGCAAACTGTGACCCATTGCTGCTCTCAGTAATTGGCATATTTTCGGTATAAAATTCGTAATTTCAAACTGCGAAAACGTGCTGAGAGCCAGAATTTGGCTCCAAAATACGGCTCAAGCGTCGAATTTGGGACGTTTGGGATATTTTGAAAACTGCAGAGAGGGCTAGGGCAAAATGTGATCCATCGCTGCTTTCAGTAACTGGCATATTTTCGGTATAAAAAGTCGTAATTTCATACTGCGAATACGTGCAGAGAGCCAGAAATTGGCTCCAAAATATTCCTCAAGGGTCGTATTTGGGATGTTTGGGATATTTCGAAAACTGCAGAGGGGTTTGGACAAAATGTGATCCATCGCCGCTTTCAGTAATTGGTATATTTTCGGTATAAAAAGTCGTAATTTCAAACTGCGAATAAGTGCAGAGAGCCAGAATTTGCCTCCAAAATATGGTTCAAGGGTCGAATTTGGGATGTTTGGGATATTTTGAAAACTGCAGAGAGGGTTTGGGCAAAATGTGATCCATCGCCGATCTCAGTAATTGGCATTTTTTCTGTATAAAAAGTCGTAATATCAAACTGCGAATACGTGCAGAGAGCCAGAATTTGGCTCCAAAATATGGTTCAAGCGTCGAATTTGGGATGTTTGTGATATTTTTAAAACTGGAGGGAGGGTTTGGGCAAAATGTGACCCATCGCTGATCCCAGTAATTGGCATATATTCGGTATAAAAAGTCGTAATTTCAAACTGCGAATACGTGCAAAGAGCCTGAATTTGGCTACAAAATATTGTTCAATCGTCGAATTTGAGATGTTTGTAATAATTTTGAAACTGCTGGGAGGGTTTGGGCAAAATGTGACCCATCGCTGATCCCTGGAATTGGCATATATTCGGTATAAAAAGTCGTAATTTCAAACTGCGAATACGTGCAGAGAGCCAGAGTTTAGTTCAAAAATATGGCTCAAGATTCGAATTTGGGATGTTTGAGATATTTTCAAAACTGCAGGGTGAATTTGAGCAAACTGTGACCCATCGCCTCTCTCAGTAATTGGCATATTTTCGGAATAAAATTCTTAATTTCAAACTGCGAAAACGTGCCGACAGCCAGAATTTGGCTCCAAAATACGGCTCAAGCGTCGAATTTGGGACGTTTGGGATATTTTGGAAACTGCAGAGAGGGCTCGGGCAAAATGTGATCCATCGCCGCTTTCAGTAATTGGAATATTTTCGGTATAAATAGTCGTAATTTCATACTGCGAATACGTGCAGAGAGCCAGAAATTGGCTCCAAAATATTCCTCAAGGGTCGTATTTGGGATGTTTGGGATATTTCGAAAACTGCAGAGGGGTTTGGACAAAATGTGACCCATTGACGCTTTCAGTAATTGGTATATTTTCGGTATAAAAAGTCGTAATTTCAAACTGCGAATAAGTGAAGAGAGCCAGAATTTGGCTCCAAAATATGGTTCAAGGGTAGAATTTGGGATGTTTTGGATATTTTGAAAACTGCAGAGAGGGTTTAGGCAAAATGTTACCCATCGCTGATCCCAGTAATTGGCATATATTCGGTATAAAAATTCGTAATTTCAAACTGCGAATACGTGCAGAGAGCCAGAATTTGGCTCCAAAATATTGCTCAATAGTCGAATTTGGGATGTTTGGGATATTTTCAAAACTGCAGGGTGGGGTTGGGAAAACTGTGACCCATCGCCGCTCTAAGTAATTGGCATATTTTCGGTATAAAATTCGTAATTTCAAACTGCGAATACATGCAGAGAGCAAGAATTTGGCTCCTTAATATGGCTCAAGCGTCGAATTTGGGATGTTTGGGATATTTTGAAAACTTCAGGGAGGTTTTGGGCAAAATGTGATCCATCGCTGCTTTCAGTAATTGGCATTTTTTCTGTATAAAAATTCGTAATTTCAAACTGCGAATACGTGCAGGGAGTCAGAATTTGGCTTCAAAATATGGTTCAAGAGTCGAATTTGGGATGTTTCTGATATTTTCAAAACTGCAGGGAGGGTTTGGGCAAAATGTGACTCATCGGCGCGTTCAGTAATTGGCATATTTCGGTATAAAAAGTCGTAATTTCAAACTGCGAATAGGTGCAGAGAGACAGAATTTGGCGCCAAAATATGGCTCAAGAGTCGAATTTGGGACGTTTGGGATATTTGGAATACTGCAGGGAGGGCTTGGGCAAAATATGATCCATCGCTGCTTTCAGTAACCGGCATATTTTCGGTATAAAAAGTCGTAATTTCAAACTGCGAATACGTGTCGAGAGTCAGAATTTGGGTCCAAAATATGGTTCAAGTGTCTAATATGGGATGTTTATGATATTTTGAAAACTGCAGGGAGGACTTGGGCAAAATTTGACTCATCGGCGCGCTCAGTAATTGGCATATTTTCGGTATATAAATTCGTAATTTCAAAAAGCGATTACGTGCAGAGAGCCAGAACTTGGCTCCAAAATATGGCTCAAGCGTTGAATTTGGGATGTTTGGGATATTTTCAAAACTGCAGGGTGGGTTTGGGCAAACAGTGACCCATCGCCGCTCTCAGTAATTGGCATATTTTCGGTATAAAATTTGTAATTTCAAACTGCGAATACATCCAGAGAGCCAGAATTTGGCTCCTTAATATGGCCCAAGCGTCGAATTTGGGATGTTTGGGATATTTTGAAAACTGCAGGGAGGATTTGGGCAAAATGTGATCCATCGCCGCTTTCAGTAATTGACATTTTTTCTGTATAAAAAGTCGTAATTTCAAACTGCGAATACGTGCAGAAAGCCAGAATTTGGCTCGAAAATATGGTTCAAGAGTATAATTTGGGATGTTTGTGATATTTTTAAAACTGCAGGGAGGGTTTGGGCAAAATGTGACACATCGCTGATCCCAGTAATTGGCATATATTCGGTATAAAAAGTCGTAATTTCAAACTGCGAATACGTGCAGAGAGCGAGAATTTGGCTCCAAAATATTGCTCAAGCGTCAAATTTGGGATGTTTGTGATATTTTGAAAACTGCAGGGAGGTTTTGGGCAAAATGTGACCCATCGCTGATCCCAGTAATTGGCATATATTCGGTATAAAAAGTCGTAATTTCAAACTCCGAATACGTGCAGAGAGCCAGAATTTGGCTCCAAAATATTGCTCAATATTCGAATTTGGGATGTTTGGGATATTTTGAAAACTGCAGAGAGTGTTTGGGCAAAATGTGACTCATCGGCGCGTTCAGTAATTGGCATATTTTCGGTATAAAAAGTCGAAATTTCAAACTGCGAATACGTGCAAAGAGCCAGAATTTAGCGCCAAAATATGGTTCAAGTGTCTAATTTGGGATGTTTGGGATATTTTGAAAACTGCAGGGAGGATTTGGGCAAAATTTGACTCATCGGCGCGCTCAGTAATTGGCATATTTTCGGTATAAAATTCGTAATTTTAAACTGCGAAAACGTGCTGAGAGCCAGAATTTGGCTCCAAAATACGGCTCAAGCGTCGAATTTGGGACGTTTGGGATATTTTGAAAACTGCAGAGAGGGCTCGGGCAAAATGTGATCCATCGCTGCTTTCAGTAACTGGCATATTTTCGGTATAAAAAGTCGTAATTTCATACTGCGAATACGTGCAGAGAGCCAGAAATTGGCTCCAAAATATTCCTCAAGGGTCGTATTTGGGATGTTTGGGATATTTCGAAAACTGCAGAGGGGTTTGGACAAAATGTGATCCATCGCCGCTTTCAGTAATTGGTATATTTTCGGTATAAAAAGTCGTAATTTCAAACTGCGAATAAGTGCAGAGAGCCAGAATTTGCCTCCAAAATATGGTTCAAGGCTCGAATTTGGGATGTTTGGGATATTTTGAAAACTGCAGAGAGGGTTTGGGCAAAATGTGATCCATCGCCGATCTCAGTAATTGGCATTTTTTCTGTATAAAAAGTCGTAATATCAAACTGCGAATACGTTCAGAGAGCCAGAATTTGGCTCCAAAATATGGTTCAAGCGTCGAATTTGGGATGTTTGTGATATTTTTAAAACTGGAGGGAGGGTTTGGGCAAAATGTGACCCATCGCTGATCCCAGTAATTGGCATATATTCGGTATAAAAAGTCGTAATTTCAAACTGCGAATACGTGCAAAGAGCCTGAATTTGGCTACAAAATATTGTTCAATCGTCGAATTTGAGATGTTTGTAATAATTTTGAAACTGCTGGGAGGGTTTGGGCAAAATGTGACCCATCGCTGATCCCAGGAATTGGCATATATTCGGTATAAAAAGTCGTAATTTCAAACTGCGAATACGTGCAGAGAGCCAGAGTTTAGTTCAAAAATATGGCTCAAGATTCGAATTTGGGATGTTTGAGATATTTTCAAAACTGCAGGGTGAATTTGAGCAAACTGTGACCCATCGCCTCTCTCAGTAATTGGCATATTTTCGGAATAAAATTCTTAATTTCAAACTGCGAAAACGTGCCGACAGCCAGAATTTAGCTCCAAAATACGGCTCAAGCGTCGAATTTGGGACGTTTGGGATATTTTGGAAACTGCAGAGAGGGCTCGGGCAAAATGTGATCCATCGCCGCTTTCAGTAATTGGAATATTTTCGGTATAAATAGTCGTAATTTCATACTGCGAATACGTGCAGAGAGCCAGAAATTGGCTCCAAAATATTCCTCAAGGGTCGTATTTGGGATGTTTGGGATATTTCGAAAACTGCAGAGGGGTTTGGACAAAATGTGACCCATTGACGCTTTCAGTAATTGGTATATTTTCGGTATAAAAAGTCGTAATTTCAAACTGCGAATAAGTGAAGAGAGCCAGAATTTGGCTCCAAAATATGGTTCAAGGGTAGAATTTGGGATGTTTTGGATATTTTGAAAACTGCAGAGAGGGTTTGGGCAAAATGTTACCCATCGCTGATCCCAGTAATTGGCATATATTCGGTATAAAAATTCGTAATTTCAAACTGCGAATACGTGCAGAGAGCCAGAATTTGGCTCCAAAATATTGCTCAATAGTCGAATTTGGGATGTTTGGGATATTTTCAAATCTGCAGGGTGGGGTTGGGAAAACTGTGACCCATCGCCGCTCTAAGTAATTGGCATATTTTCGGTATAAAATTCGTAATTTCAAACTGCGAATACATGCAGAGAGCCAGAATTTGGCTCCTTAATATGGCTCAAGCGTCGAATTTGGGATGTTTGGGATATTTTGAAAACTTCAGGGAGGTTTTGGGCAAAATGTGATCCATCGCTGCTTTCAGTAATTGGCATTTTTTCTGTATAAAAATTCGTAATTTCAAACTGCGAATACGTGCAGGGAGTCAGAATTTGGCTTCAAAATATGGTTCAAGAGTCGAATTTGGGATGTTTCTGATATTTTCAAAACTGCAGGGAGGGTTTGGGCAAAATGTGACTCATCGGCGCGTTCAGTAATTGGCATATTTCGGTATAAAAAGTCGTAATTTCAAACTGCGAATAGGTGCAGAGAGACAGAATTTGGCGCCAAAATATGGCTCAAGAGTCGAATTTGGGACGTTTGGGATATTTGGAATACTGCAGGGAGGGCTTGGGCAAAATATGATCCATCGCTGCTTTCAGTAACCGGCATATTTTCGGTATAAAAAGTCGTAATTTCAAACTGCGAATACGTGTCGAGAGTCAGAATTTGGCTCCAAAATATGGTTCAAGTGTCTAATATGGGATGTTTATGATATTTTGAAAACTGCAGGGAGGACTTGGGCAAAATTTGACTCATCGGCGCGCTCAGTAATTGGCATATTTTCGGTATATAAATTCGTAATTTCAAAAAGCGATTACGTGCAGAGAGCCAGAACTTGGCTCCAAAATATGGCTCAAGCGTTGAATTTGGGATGTTTGGGATATTTTCAAAACTGCAGGGTGGGTTTGGGCAAACAGTGACCCATCGCCGCTCTCAGTAATTGGCATATTTTCGGTATAAAATTTGTAATTTCAAACTGCGAATACATCCAGAGAGCCAGAATTTGGCTCCTTAATATGGCCCAAGCGTCGAATTTGGGATGTTTGGGATATTTTGAAAACTGCAGGGAGGATTTGGGCAAAATGTGATCCATCGCCGCTTTCAGTAATTGGCATTTTTTCTGTATAAAAAGTCGTAATTTCAAACTGCGAATACGTGCAGAAAGCCAGAATTTGGCTCGAAAATATGGTTCAAGAGTAGAATTTGGGATGTTTGTGATATTTTTAAAACTGCAGGGAGGGTTTGGGCAAAATGTGACACATCGCTGATCCCAGTAATTGGCATATATTCGGTATAAAAAGTCGTAATTTCAAACTGCGAATACGTGCAGAGAGCGAGAATTTGGCTCCAAAATATTGCTCAAGCGTCAAATTTGGGATGTTTGTGATATTTTGAAAACTGCAGGGAGGGTTTGGGCAAAATGTGACCCATCGCTGATCCCAGTAATTGGCATATATTCGGTATAAAAAGTCGTAATTTCAAACTCCGAATACGTGCAGAGAGCCAGAATTTGGCTCCAAAATATTGCTCAATATTCGAATTTGGGATGTTTGGGATATTTTGAAAACTGCAGAGAGTGTTTGGGCAAAATGTGACTCATCGGCGCGTTCAGTAATTGGCATATTTTCGGTATAAAAAGTCGAAATTTCAAACTGCGAATACGTGCAAAGAGCCAGAATTTAGCGCCAAAATATGGTTCAAGTGTCTAATTTGGGATGTTTGGGATATTTTGAAAACTGCAGGGAGGATTTGGGCAAAATTTGACTCATCGGCGCGCTCAGTAATTGGCATATTTTCGGTATATAAATTCGTAATTTCAAAAAGCGAATACTTGCAGGGAGCCAGAACTTGGCTCCAAAATATGGCTCAAGCGTCGAATTTGGGATGTTTGGGATATTTGGAAAACTTCAGGAAGGTTTTGGGCAAAATGTGATCCATCGCCGCTTTCAGTAATTGGCATTTTTTCTGTATAAAAAGTCGTAATTTCAAACTGCAAATACGTGCAGAGAGTCAGAATTTGGCTCCAAAATATGGTTCAAGAGTCGAATTTGGGATGTTTCTGATATTTTCAAAACTGCAGGGAGGGTTTGCGCAAAATGTGACCCATCGCTGATCCCAGTAATTGGCATATATTCGGTATAAAAAGCCACAATTTCAAACTGCGAATACGTGCAGAGAGCGAGAATTTTGTTCCAAAATATTGCCCAAGCGTCAAATTTGGGATGTTTTGGATATTTTTAAAACTGCATAGAGGGTTTGGGCAAAATGTGACTCATCGGCGCGTTCAGTAATTGGCTTATTTCGGTATAAAAAGTCGTAATTTCAAACTGCGAATAGGTGCAGAGAGACAGAATTTCGCGCCAAAATATGGCTCAAGAGTCGAATTTGGGACGTTTGGGATATTTGGAAAACTGCAGGGAGGGCTTGGGCAAAATGTGATCCATCGCTGCTTTCAGTAACCGGCATATTTTCGGTATAAAAAGTAGTAATTTCAAACTGCGAATACGTGTCGAGAGCCAGAATTTGGCTCCAAAATATGGTTCAAGAGTAGAATTTGGGATGTTTGTGATATTTTTAAAACTGCAGGGAGGGTTTGGGCAAAATGTGACACATCGCTGATCCCAGTAATTGGCATATATTCGGTATAAAAAGTCGTAATTTCAAACTGCGAATACGTGCAGAGAGCGAGAATTTGGATCCAAAATATTGCTCAAGCGTCAAATTTGGGATGTTTGTGATATTTTTAAAACTGCAGGGAGGGTTTGGGCAAAATGTGACCCATCGCTGATCCCAGTAATTGGCATATATTCGGTATAAAAAGTCGTAATTTCAAACTGCGAATACGTGCAGAGAGCCAGAATTTGGCTCCAAAATATTGCTCAATATTCGAATTTGGGATGTTTGGGATATTTTGAAAACTGCAGAGAGTGTTTGGGCAAAATGTGACTCATCAGCGCGTTCAGTAATTGGCATATTTTCGGTATAAAAAGTCGAAATTTCAAACTGCGAATACGTGCAAAGAGCCAGAATTTAGCGCCAAAATATGGTTCAAGTGTCTAATTTGGGATGTTTGGGATATTTTGAAAACTGCAGGGAGGATTTGGGCAAAATTTGACTCATCGGCGCGATCAGTAATTGGCATATTTTCGGTATATAAATTCGTAATTTCAAAAAGCGAATACATGCAGGGAGCCAGAACTTGGCTCCAAAATATGGTTCAAGCGTCGAATTTGGGATGTTTGGGATATTTTGAAAACTTCAGGAAGGTTTTGGGCAAAATGTGATCCATCGCCGCTTTCAGTAATTGGCATTTTTTCTGTATAAAAAGTCGTAATTTCAAACTGCGAATACGTTCAGAGAGACAGAATTTGACTCCAAAATATGGTTCAAGAGTCGAATTTGGGATGTTTCTGATATTTTCAAAACTGCAGGGAGGGTTTGCGCAAAATGTGACCCATCGCTGATCCCAGTAATTGGCATATATTCGGTATAAAAAGCCACAATTTCAAACTGCGAATACGTGCAGAGAGCGAGAATTTTGTTCCAAAATATTGCTCAAGCGTCAAATTTGGGATGTTTTGGATATTTTGAAAACTGCAGGGAGGGTTTGGGCAAAATGTGACTCATCGGCGCATTCAGTAATTGGCATATTTCGGTATAAAAAGTCGTAATTTCAAACTGCGAATAGGTGCAGAGAGACAGAATTTCGCGCCA
Source organism: Procambarus clarkii (assembly GCF_040958095.1). Lineage (NCBI taxonomy): Eukaryota > Metazoa > Arthropoda > Malacostraca > Decapoda > Cambaridae > Procambarus > Procambarus clarkii. The sequence goes on along the minus strand of NW_027189152.1, from coordinate 1,201,547 downwards.
AAATATGGCTCAAGAGTCGAATTTGGGACGTTTGGGATATTTGGAAAACTGCAGGGAGGGCTTGGGCAAAATGTGATCCATCGCTGCTTTCAGTAACCGGCATATTTTCGGTATAAAAAGTAGTAATTTCAAACTGCGAATACGTGTCGAGAGCCAGAATTTGGCTCCAAAATATGGTTCAAGAGTCGAATTTGGGATGTTTCTGATATTTTCAAAACTGCAGGGAGGGTTTGCGCGAAAATGTGACCCATCGCCGCTCTCAGTAATTGGCATATTTTCGGTATAAATTTGTAATTTCAAACTGCGAATGCATCCAGAGAGTTAGAATTTGGCTCCTTAATATGGCCCAAGCGTCAAATTTGGGATGTTTGGGATATTTTGAAAACTGCAGGGAGGATTTGGGCAAAATGTGATCCATCGCCGCTTTCAGTAATTGGCATTTTTTCTGTATAAAAAGTCGTAATTTCAAACTGCGAATACGTGCAGAAAGCCAGAATTTGGCTCGAATATATGGTTCAAGAGTAGAATTTGGGATGTTTGTGATATTTTTAAAACTGCAGGGAGGGTTTGGGCAAAATGTGACACATCGCTGATCACAGTAATTGGCATATATTCGGTATAAAAAGTCGTAATTTCAAACTGCGAATACGTGCAGAGAGCGAGAATTTGGCTTAAAAATATTGCTCAAGCGTCAAATTTGGGATGTTTGTCATATTTTTAAAACTGCAGGGAGGGTTTGGGCAAAATGTGACCCATCGCAGATCTCAGTAATTGGCATATATTCGGTATAAAAGTCGTAATTTCAAACTGCGAATACGTGCTGAGAGCCAGAACTTGGCTTCAAAATATTGCTCAATAGTCGAGTTTGGGATGTTTGGGATATTTTGAAAACTGCAGGGAGGGTTTGGGCAAAATGTGACTTATCGGCGCGTTCAGTAATATGCATATTTTCGATATAAAAAGTCGTAATTTCAAACTGCGAATACGTGCAGAGAGCCAGAATTTGGCGCCAAAACATGGCTCAAGCGTCGAACTTGGGATGTTTAGGTTATTTTCAAAACTGCAGGGTGGGTTTGGGCAAACTGTGACCCATCGCCGCTCTCAGTAATTGGCATATTTTTGGTATAAAATTCGTAATTTCAAACTGCGAATACATGCAGAGAGCCTGAATTTGGCTCCTTAATATGGCCCAAGCGTCGAATTTGAGATGTTTGGGATATTTTGAAAATTGCAGAGAGGGCTCGGGCAAAATGTGATCCATCGCTGCTTTCAGTAACTGGCATATTTTCGGTATAAAAAGTCGTAATTTCATACTGCGAATACGTGCAGAGAGCCAGAAATTGGCTCCAAAATATTCCTCAAGGGTCGTATTTGGGATGTTTGGGATATTTCGAAAACTGCAGAGGGGTTTGGACAAAATGTGATCCATCGCCTCTTTCAGTAATTGGTATATTTTCGGTATAAAAAGTCGTAATTTCAAACTGCGAATAAGTGCAGAGAGCCAGAATTTGCCTCCAAAATATGGTTCAAGGGTCGAATTTGGGATGTTTGGGATATTTTGAAAACTGCAGAGAGGGTTTGGGCAAAATGTGATCCATCGCCGATCTCAGTAATTGGCATTTTTTCTGTATAAAAAGTCGTAATATCAAACTGCGAATACGTGCAGAGAGCCAGAATTTGGCTCCAAGATATGGTTCAAGCGTCGAATTTGGGATGTTTGTGATATTTTTAAAACTGGAGGGAGGGTTTGGGCAAAATGTGACCCATCGCTGATCCCAGTAATTGGCATATATTCGGTATAAAAAGTCGTAATTTCAAACTGCGAATACGTGCAAAGAGCCTGAATTTGGCTACAAAATATTGTTCAATCGTCGAATTTGAGATGTTTGTAACAATTTTGAAACTGCTGGGAGGGTTTGGGCAAAATGTGACCCATCGCTGATCCCAGGAATTGGCATATATTCGGTATAAAAAGTCGTAATTTCAAACTGCGAATACGTGCAGAGAGCCAGAGTTTAGTTCAAAAATATGGCTCAAGATTCGAATTTGGGATGTTTGAGATATTTTCAAAACTGCAGGGTGAATTTGAGCAAACTGTGACCCATCGCCTCTCTCAGTAATTGGCATATTTTCGGAATAAAATTCTTAATTTCAAACTGCGAAAACGTGCCGAGAGCCAGAATTTGGCTCCAAAATACGGCTCAAGCGTCGAATTTGGGACGTTTGGGATATTTTGAAAACTGCAGAGAGGGCTCGGGCAAAATGTGATCCATCGCTGCTTTCAGTAACTGGCATATTTTCGGTATAAAAAGTCGTAATTTCATACTGCGAATACGTGCAGAGAGCCAGAAATTGGCTCCAAAATATTCCTCAAGGGTCGTATTTGGGATGTTTGGGATATTTCGAAAACTGCAGAGGGGTTTGGACAAAATGTGATCCATCGCCGCTTTCAGTAATTGGTATATTTTCGGTATAAAAAGTCGTAATTTCAAACTGCGAATAAGTGCAGAGAGCCAGAATTTGCCTCCAAAATATGGTTCAAGGCTCGAATTTGGGATGTTTGGGATATTTTGAAAACTGCAGAGAGGGTTTGGGCAAAATGTGATCCATCGCCGATCTCAGTAATTGGCATTTTTTCTGTATAAAAAGTCGTAATATCAAACTGCGAATACGTTCAGAGAGCCAGAATTTGGCTCCAAAATATGGTTCAAGCGTCGAATTTGGGATGTTTGTGATATTTTTAAAACTGGAGGGAGGGTTTGGGCAAAATGTGACCCATCGCTGATCCCAGTAATTGGCATATATTCGGTATAAAAAGTCGTAATTTCAAACTGCGAATACGTGCAAAGAGCCTGAATTTGGCTACAAAATATTGTTCAATCGTCGAATTTGAGATGTTTGTAATAATTTTGAAACTGCTGGGAGGGTTTGGGCAAAATGTGACCCATCGCTGATCCCAGGAATTGGCATATATTCGGTATAAAAAGTCGTAATTTCAAACTGCGAATACGTGCAGAGAGCCAGAGTTTAGTTCAAAAATATGGCTCAAGATTCGAATTTGGGATGTTTGAGATATTTTCAAAACTGCAGGGTGAATTTGAGCAAACTGTGACCCATCGCCTCTCTCAGTAATTGGCATATTTTCGGAATAAAATTCTTAATTTCAAACTGCGAAAACGTGCCGACAGCCAGAATTTGGCTCCAAAATACGGCTCAAGCGTCGAATTTGGGACGTTTGGGATATTTTGGAAACTGCAGAGAGGGCTCGGGCAAAATGTGATCCATCGCCGCTTTCAGTAATTGGAATATTTTCGGTATAAATAGTCGTAATTTCATACTGCGAATACGTGCAGAGAGCCAGAAATTGGCTCCAAAATATTCCTCAAGGGTCGTATTTGGGATGTTTGGGATATTTCGAAAACTGCAGAGGGGTTTGGACAAAATGTGACCCATTGACGCTTTCAGTAATTGGTATATTTTCGGTATAAAAAGTCGTAATTTCAAACTGCGAATAAGTGAAGAGAGCCAGAATTTGGCTCCAAAATATGGATCAAGGGTAGAATTTGGGATGTTTTGGATATTTTGAAAACTGCAGAGAGGGTTTGGGCAAAATGTTACCCATCGCTGATCCCAGTAATTGGCATATATTCGGTATAAAAATTCGTAATTTCAAACTGCGAATACGTGCAGAGAGCCAGAATTTGGCTCCAAAATATTGCTCAATAGTCGAATTTGGGATGTTTGGGATATTTTCAAATCTGCAGGGTGGGGTTGGGAAAACTGTGACCCATCGCCGCTCTAAGTAATTGGCATATTTTCGGTATAAAATTCGTAATTTCAAACTGCGAATACATGCAGAGAGCCAGAATTTGGCTCCTTAATATGGCTCAAGCGTCGAATTTGGGATGTTTGGGATATTTTGAAAACTTCAGGGAGGTTTTGGGCAAAATGTGATCCATCGCTGCTTTCAGTAATTGGCATTTTTTCTGTATAAAAATTCGTAATTTCAAACTGCGAATACGTGCAGGGAGTCAGAATTTGGCTTCAAAATATGGTTCAAGAGTCGAATTTGGGATGTTTCTGATATTTTCAAAACTGCAGGGAGGGTTTGGGCAAAATGTGACTCATCGGCGCGTTCAGTAATTGGCATATTTCGGTATAAAAAGTCGTAATTTCAAACTGCGAATAGGTGCAGAGAGACAGAATTTGGCGCCAAAATATGGCTCAAGAGTCGAATTTGGGACGTTTGGGATATTTGGAATACTGCAGGGAGGGCTTGGGCAAAATATGATCCATCGCTGCTTTCAGTAACCGGCATATTTTCGGTATAAAAAGTCGTAATTTCAAACTGCGAATACGTGTCGAGAGTCAGAATTTGGCTCCAAAATATGGTTCAAGTGTCTAATATGGGATGTTTATGATATTTTGAAAACTGCAGGGAGGACTTGGGCAAAATTTGACTCATCGGCGCGCTCAGTAATTGGCATATTTTCGGTATATAAATTCGTAATTTCAAAAAGCGATTACGTGCAGAGAGCCAGAACTTGGCTCCAAAATATGGCTCAAGCGTTGAATTTGGGATGTTTGGGATATTTTCAAAACTGCAGGGTGGGTTTGGGCAAACAGTGACCCATCGCCGCTCTCAGTAATTGGCATATTTTCGGTATAAAATTTGTAATTTCAAACTGCGAATACATCCAGAGAGCCAGAATTTGGCTCCTTAATATGGCCCAAGCGTCGAATTTGGGATGTTTGGGATATTTTGAAAACTGCAGGGAGGATTTGGGCAAAATGTGATCCATCGCCGCTTTCAGTAATTGGCATTTTTTCTGTATAAAAAGTCGTAATTTCAAACTGCGAATACGTGCAGAAAGCCAGAATTTGGCTCGAAAATATGGTTCAAGAGTAGAATTTGGGATGTTTGTGATATTTTTAAAACTGCAGGGAGGGTTTGGGCAAAATGTGACACATCGCTGATCCCAGTAATTGGCATATATTCGGTATAAAAAGTCGTAATTTCAAACTGCGAATACGTGCAGAGAGCGAGAATTTGGCTCCAAAATATTGCTCAAGCGTCAAATTTGGGATGTTTGTGATATTTTGAAAACTGCAGGGAGGGTTTGGGCAAAATGTGACCCATCGCTGATCCCAGTAATTGGCATATATTCGGTATAAAAAGTCGTAATTTCAAACTCCGAATACGTGCAGAGAGCCAGAATTTGGCTCCAAAATATTGCTCAATATTCGAATTTGGGATGTTTGGGATATTTTGAAAACTGCAGAGAGTGTTTGGGCAAAATGTGACTCATCGGCGCGTTCAGTAATTGGCATATTTTCGGTATAAAAAGTCGAAATTTCAAACTGCGAATACGTGCAAAGAGCCAGAATTTAGCGCCAAAATATGGTTCAAGTGTCTAATTTGGGATGTTTGGGATATTTTGAAAACTGCAGGGAGGATTTGGGCAAAATTTGACTCATCGGCGCGCTCAGTAATTGGCATATTTTCGGTATATAAATTCGTAATTTCAAAAAGCGAATACTTGCAGGGAGCCAGAACTTGGCTCCAAAATATGGCTCAAGCGTCGAATTTGGGATGTTTGGGATATTTTGAAAACTTCAGGAAGGTTTTGGGCAAAATGTGATCCATCGCCGCTTTCAGTAATTGGCATTTTTTCTGTATAAAAAGTCGTAATTTCAAACAGCAAATACGTGCAGAGAGTCAGAATTTGGCTCCAAAATATGGTTCAAGAGTCGAATTTGGGATGTTTCTGATATTTTCAAAACTGCAGGGAGGGTTTGCGCAAAATGTGACCCATCGCTGATCCCAGTAATTGGCATATATTCGGTATAAAAAGCCACAATTTCAAACTGCGAATACGTGCAGAGAGCGAGAATTTTGTTCCAAAATATTGCCCAAGCGTCAAATTTGGGATGTTTTGGATATTTTTAAAACTGCATAGAGGGTTTGGGCAAAATGTGACTCATCGGCGCGTTCAGTAATTGGCTTATTTCGGTATAAAAAGTCGTAATTTCAAACTGCGAATAGGTGCAGAGAGACAGAATTTCGCGCCAAAATATGGCTCAAGAGTCGAATTTGGGACGTTTGGGATATTTGGAAAACTGCAGGGAGGGCTTGGGCAAAATGTGATCCATCGCTGCTTTCAGTAACCGGCATATTTTCGGTATAAAAAGTAGTAATTTCAAACTGCGAATACGTGTCGAGAGCCAGAATTTGGCTCCAAAATATGGTTCAAGAGTAGAATTTGGGATGTTTGTGATATTTTTAAAACTGCAGGGAGGGTTTGGGCAAAATGTGACACATCGCTGATCCCAGTAATTGGCATATATTCGGTATAAAAAGTCGTAATTTCAAACTGCGAATACGTGCAGAGAGCGAGAATTTGGATCCAAAATATTGCTCAAGCGTCAAATTTGGGATGTTTGTGATATTTTTAAAACTGCAGGGAGGGTTTGGGCAAAATGTGACCCATCGCTGATCCCAGTAATTGGCATATATTCGGTATAAAAAGTCGTAATTTCAAACTGCGAATACGTGCAGAGAGCCAGAATTTGGCTCCAAAATATTGCTCAATATTCGAATTTGGGATGTTTGGGATATTTTGAAAACTGCAGAGAGTGTTTGGGCAAAATGTGACTCATCAGCGCGTTCAGTAATTGGCATATTTTCGGTATAAAAAGTCGAAATTTCAAACTGCGAATACGTGCAAAGAGCCAGAATTTAGCGCCAAAATATGGTTCAAGTGTCTAATTTGGGATGTTTGGGATATTTTGAAAACTGCAGGGAGGATTTGGGCAAAATTTGACTCATCGGCGCGCTCAGTAATTGGCATATTTTCGGTATATAAATTCGTAATTTCAAAAAGCGAATACATGCAGGGAGCCAGAACTTGGCTCCAAAATATGGTTCAAGCGTCGAATTTGGGATGTTTGGGATATTTTGAAAACTTCAGGAAGGTTTTGGGCAAAATGTGATCCATCGCCGCTTTCAGTAATTGGCATTTTTTCTGTATAAAAAGTCGTAATTTCAAACTGCGAATACGTGCAGAGAGACAGAATTTGACTCCAAAATATGGTTCAAGAGTCGAATTTGGGATGTTTCTGATATTTTCAAAACTGCAGGGAGGGTTTGCGCAACATGTGACCCATCGCTGATCCCAGTAATTGGCATATATTCGGTATAAAAAGCCACAATTTCAAACTGCGAATACGTGCAGAGAGCGAGAATTTTGTTCCAAAATATTGCTCAAGCGTCAAATTTGGGATGTTTTGGATATTTTGAAAACTGCAGGGAGGGTTTGGGCAAAATGTGACTCATCGGCGCATTCAGTAATTGGCATATTTCGGTATAAAAAGTCGTAATTTCAAACTGCGAATAGGTGCAGAGAGACAGAATTTCGCGCCAAAATATGGCTCAAGAGTCGAATTTGGGACGTTTGGGATATTTGGAAAACTGCAGGGAGGGCTTGGGCAAAATGTGATCCATCGCTGCTTTCAGTAACCGGCATATTTTCGGTATAAAAAGTAGTAATTTCAAACTGCGAATACGTGTCGAGAGCCAGAATTTGGCTCCAAAATATGGTTCAAGAGTCGAATTTGGGATGTTTCTGATATTTTCAAAACTGCAGGGAGGGTTTGCGCAAAATGTGACCCATCGCCGCTCTCAGTAATTGGCATATTTTCGGTATAAATTTGTAATTTCAAACTGCGAATGCATCCAGAGAGTTAGAATTTGGCTCCTTAATATGGCCCAAGCGTCAAATTTGGGATGTTTGGGATATTTTGAAAACTGCAGGGAGGATTTGGGCAAAATGTGATCCATCGCCGCTTTCAGTAATTGGCATTTTTTCTGTATAAAAAGTCGAAATTTCAAACTGCGAATACGTGCAGAAAGCCAGAATTTGGCTCGAATATATGGTTCAAGAGTAGAATTTGGGATGTTTGTGATATTTTTAAAACTGCAGGGAGGGTTTGGGCAAAATGTGACACATCGCTGATCACAGTAATTGGCATATATTCGGTATAAAAAGTCGTAATTTCAAACTGCGAATACGTGCAGAGAGCGAGAATTTGGCTTAAAAATATTGCTCAAGCGTCAAATTTGGGATGTTTGTCATATTTTTAAAACTGCAGGGAGGGTTTGGGCAAAATGTGACCCATCGCAGATCTCAGTAATTGGCATATATTCGGTATAAAAGTCGTAATTTCAAACTGCGAATACGTGCTGAGAGCCAGAACTTGGCTCCAAAATATTGCTCAATAGTCGAGTTTGGGATGTTTGGGATATTTTGAAAACTGCAGGGAGGGTTTGGGCAAAATGTGACTTATCGGCGCGTTCAGTAATATGCATATTTTCGATATAAAAAGTCGTAATTTCAAACTGCGAATACGTGCAGAGAGCCAGAATTTGGCGCCAAAACATGGCTCAAGCGTCGAACTTGGGATGTTTAGGTTATTTTCAAAACTGCAGGGTGGGTTTGGGCAAACTGTGACCCATCGCCGCTCTCAGTAATTGGCATATTTTTGGTATAAAATTCGTAATTTCAAACTGCGAATACATGCAGAGAGCCTGAATTTGGCTCCTTAATATGGCCCAAGCGTCGAATTTGAGATGTTTGGGATATTTTGAAAATTGCAGAGAGGGCTCGGGCAAAATGTGATCCATCGCTGCTTTCAGTAACTGGCATATTTTCGGTATAAAAAGTCGTAATTTCATACTGCGAATACGTGCAGAGAGCCAGAAATTGGCTCCAAAATATTCCTCAAGGGTCGTATTTGGGATGTTTGGGATATTTCGAAAACTGCAGAGGGGTTTGGACAAAATGTGATCCATCGCCTCTTTCAGTAATTGGTATATTTTCGGTATAAAAAGTCGTAATTTCAAACTGCGAATAAGTGCAGAGAGCCAGAATTTGCCTCCAAAATATGGTTCAAGGGTCGAATTTGGGATGTTTGGGATATTTTGAAAACTGCAGAGAGGGTTTGGGCAAAATGTGATCCATCGCCGATCTCAGTAATTGGCATTTTTTCTGTATAAAAAGTCGTAATATCAAACTGCGAATACGTGCAGAGAGCCAGAATTTGGCTCCAAGATATGGTTCAAGCGTCGAATTTGGGATGTTTGTGATATTTTTAAAACTGGAGGGAGGGTTTGGGCAAAATGTGACCCATCGCTGATCCCAGTAATTGGCATATATTCGGTATAAAAAGTCGTAATTTCAAACTGCGAATACGTGCAAAGAGCCTGAATTTGGCTACAAAATATTGTTCAATCGTCGAATTTGAGATGTTTGTAACAATTTTGAAACTGCTGGGAGGGTTTGGGCAAAATGTGACCCATCGCTGATCCCAGGAATTGGCATATATTCGGTATAAAAAGTCGTAATTTCAAACTGCGAATACGTGCAGAGAGCCAGAGTTTAGTTCAAAAATATGGCTCAAGATTCGAATTTGGGATGTTTGAGATATTTTCAAAACTGCAGGGTGAATTTGAGCAAACTGTGACCCATCGCCTCTCTCAGTAATTGGCATATTTTCGGAATAAAATTCTTAATTTCAAACTGCGAAAACGTGCCGAGAGCCAGAATTTGGCTCCAAAATACGGCTCAAGCGTCGAATTTGGGACGTTTGGGATATTTTGGAAACTGCAGAGAGGGCTCGAGCAAAATGTGATCCGTCACCGCTTTCAGTAATTGGAATATTTTCGGTATAAAAAGTCGTAATTTCATACTGCGAATACGTGCAGAGAGCCAGAAATTGGCTCCAAAATATTCCACAAGGGTCGTATTTGGGATGTTTGGGATATTTCGAAAACTGCAGAGGGGTTTGGACAAAATGTGACCCATTGACGCTTTCAGTAATTGGTATATTTTCGGTATAAAAAGTCGTAATTTCAAACTGCGAATAAGTAAAGAGAGCCAGAATTTGGCTCCAAAATATGGTTCTAGGGTAGAATTTGGGATGTTTTGGATATTTTGGAAACTGCAGAGAGGGTTTGGGCAAAATGTGACCCATCGCTGATCCCAGTAATTGGCATATATTCGGTATAAAAATTCGTAATTTCAAACTGCGAATACGTGCAGAGAGCCAGAATTTGGCTCCAAAATATTGCTCAATAGTCGAATTTGGGATGTTTGGGATATTTTCAAAACTGCAGGGTGGGGTTGGGAAAACTGTGACCCATCGCCGCTCTAAGTAATTGGCATATTTTCGGTATAAAATTCGTAATTTCAAACTGCGAATACATGCAGAGAGCCAGAATTTGGCTCCTTAATATGGCTCAAGCGTCGAATTTGGGATGTTTGGGATATTTTGAAAACTTCAGGGAGGTTTTGGGCAAAATGTGATCCATCGCCGCTTTCAGTAATTGGCATTTTTTCTGTATAAAAATTCGTAATTTCAAACTGCGAATACGTGCAGGGAGTCAGAATTTGGCTTCAAAATATGGTTCAAGAGTCGAATTTGGGATGTTTCTGATATTTTCAAAACTGCAGGGAGGGTTTGGGCAAAATGTGACTCATCGGCGCGTTCAGTAATTGGCATATTTCGGTATAAAAAGTCGTAATTTCAAACTGCGAATAGGTGCAGAAAGACAGAATTTGGCGCCAAAATATGGCTCAAGAGTCGAATTTGGGACGTTTGGGATATTTGGAAAACTGCAGGGCGGGCTTGGGCAAAATATGATCCATCGCTGCTTTCAGTAACCGGCATATTTTCGGTATAAAAAGTCGTAATTTCAAACTGCGAATACGTGTCGAGAGCCAGAATTTGGCTCTAAAATATGGTTCAAGTGTCTAATATGGGATGTTTATGATATTTTGAAAACTGCAGGGAGGACTTGGGCAAAATTTGACTCATCGGCGCGCTCAGTAATTGGCATATTTTCGGTATATAAATTCGTAATTTCAAAAAGCGATTACGTGCAGAGAGCCAGAACTTGGCTCCAAAATATGGCTCAAGCGTTGAATTTGGGATGTTTGGGATATTTTCAAAACTGCAGGGTGGGTTTGGGCAAACAGTGACCCATCGCCGCTCTCAGTAATTTGCATTTTTTCTGTATAAAAAGTCGTAATTTCAAACTGCGAATACGTGCAGAAACCAGAATTTGGCTCGAAAATATGGTTCAAGAGTAGAATTTGGGATGTTTGTGATATTTTTAAAACTGCAGGGAGGGTTTGGGCAAAATGTGACACATCGCTGATCCCAGTAATTGGCATATATTCGGTATAAAAAGTCGTAATTTCAAACTGCGAATACGTGCAGAGAGCGAGAATTTGGCTCCAAAATATTGCTCAAGCGTCAAATTTGGGATGTTTGTGATATTTTGAAAACTGCAGGGAGGGTTTGGGCAAAATGTGACCCATCGCTGATCCCAGTAATGGCATATATTCGGTATAAAAAGTCGTAATTTCAAACTCCGAATACGTGCAGAGAGCCAGAATTTGGCTCCAAAATATTGCTCAATATTCGAATTTGGGATGTTTGGGATATTTTGAAAACTGCAGAGAGTGTTTGGGCAAAATGTGACTCATCGGCGCGTTCAGTAATTGGCATATTTTCGGTATAAAAAGTCGAAATTTCAAACTGCGAATACGTGCAAAGAGCCAGAATTTAGCGCCAAAATATGGTTCAAGTGTCTAATTTGGGATGTTTGGGATATTTTGAAAACTGCAGGGAGGATTTGGGCAAAATTTGACTCATCGGCGCGCTCAGTAATTGGCATATTTTCGGTATATAAATTCGTAATTTCAAAAGCGAATACATGCAGGGAGCCAGAACTTGGCTCCAAAATATGGCTCAAGCGTCGAATTTGGGATGTTTGGGATATTTTGAAAACTTCAGGAAGGTTTGGGCAAAATGTGATCCATCGCCGCTTTCAGTAATTGGCATTTTTTCTGTATAAAAAGTCGTAATTTCAAACTGCAAATACGTGCAGAGAGTCAGAATTTGGCTCCAAAATATGGTTCAAGAGTCGAATTTGGGATGTTTCTGATATTTTCAAAACTGCAGGGAGGGTTTGCGCAAAATGTGACCCATCGCTGATCCCAGTAATTGGCATATATTCGGTATAAAAAGCCACAATTTCAAAACTGCGAATACGTGCAGAGAGCGAGAATTTTGTTCCAAAATATTGCCCAAGCGTCAAATTTGGGATGTTTTGGATATTTTTAAAACTGCATAGAGGGTTTGGGCAAAATGTGACTCATCGGCGCGTTCAGTAATTGGCTTATTTCGGTATAAAAAGTCGTAATTTCAAACTGCGAATAGGTGCAGAGAGACAGAATTTCGCGCCAAAATATGGCTCAAGAGTCGAATTTGGGACGTTTGGGATATTTGGAAAACTGCAGGGAGGGCTTGGGCAAAATGTGATCCATCGCTGCTTTCAGTAACCGGCATATTTTCGGTATAAAAAGTAGTAATTTCAAACTGCGAATACGTGTCGAGAGCCAGAATTTGGCTCCAAAATATGGTTCAAGAGTAGAATTTGGGATGTTTGTGATATTTTTAAAACTGCAGGGAGGGTTTGGGCAAAATGTGACACATCGCTGATCCCAGTAATTGGCATATATTCGGTATAAAAAGTCGTAATTTCAAACTGCGAATACGTGCAGAGAGCGAGAATTTGGATCCAAAATATTGCTCAAGCGTCAAATTTGGGATGTTTGTGATATTTTGAAAACTGCAGGGAGGGTTTGGGCAAAATGTGACCCATCGCTGATCCCAGTAATTGGCATATATTCGGTATAAAAAGTCGTAATTTCAAACTGCGAATACGTGCAGAGAGCCAGAATTTGGCTCCAAAATATTGCTCAATATTCGAATTTGGGATGTTTGGGATATTTTGAAAACTGCAGAGAGTGTTTGGGCAAAATGTGACTCATCGGCGCGTTCAGTAATTGGCATATTTCGGTATAAAAAGTCGAAATTTCAAACTGCGAATACGTGCAAAGAGCCAGAATTTAGCGCCAAAATATGGTTCAGGTGTCTAATTTGGGATGTTTGGGATATTTTGAAAACTGCAGGGAGGATTTGGGCAAAATTTGACTCATCGGCGCGCTCAGTAATTGGCATATTTTCGGTATATAAATTCGTAATTTCAAAAGCGAATACATGCAGGGAGCCAGAACTTGGCTCCAAAATATGGCTCAAGCGTCGAATTTGGGATGTTTGGGATATTTTGAAAACTTCAGGAAGGTTTTGGGCAAAATGTGATCCATCGCCGCTTTCAGTAATTGGCATTTTTTCTGTATAAAAAGTCGTAATTTCAAACTGCGAATACGTGCAGAGAGACAGAATTTGACTCCAAAATATGGTTCAAGAGTCGAATTTGGGATGTTTCTGATATTTTCAAAACTGCAGGAGGGTTTGCGCAAAATGTGACCCATCGCTGATCCCAGTAATTGGCATATATTCGGTATAAAAAGCCACAATTTCAAACTGCGAATACGTGCAGAGAGCGAGAATTTTGTTCCAAAATATTGCTCAAGCGTCAAATTTGGGATGTTTTGGATATTTTGAAAACTGCAGGGAGGGTTTGGGCAAAATGTGACTCATCGGCGCATTCAGTAATTGGCATATTTCGGTATAAAAAGTCGTAATTTCAAACTGCGAATAGGTGCAGAGAGACAGAATTTCGCGCCAAAATATGGCTCAAGAGTCGAATTTGGGACGTTTGGGATATTTGGAAAACTGCAGGGAGGGCTTGGGCAAAATGTGACTTATCGGCGCGTTCAGTAATATGCATATTTTCGATATAAAAAGTCGTAATTTCAAACTGCGAATACGTGCAGAGAGCCAGAATTTGGCGCCAAAACATGGCTCAAGCGTCGAACTTGGGATGTTTAGGTTATTTTCAAAACTGCAGGGTGGGTTTGGGCAAACTGTGACCCATCGCCGCTCTCAGTAATTGGCATATTTTTGGTATAAAATTCGTAATTTCAAACTGCGAATACATGCAGAGAGCCAGAATTTGGCTCCTTAATATGGCCCAAGCGTCGAATTTGAGATGTTTGGGATATTTTGAAAATTGCAGAGAGGGCTCGGGCAAAATGTGATCCATCGCTGCTTTCAGTAACTGGCATATTTTCGGTATAAAAAGTCGTAATTTCATACTGCGAATACGTGCAGAGAGCCAGAAATTGGCTCCAAAATATTCCTCAAGGGTCGTATTTGGGATGTTTGGGATATTTCGAAAACTGCAGAGGGGTTTGGACAAAATGTGATCCATCGCCTCTTTCAGTAATTGGTATATTTTCGGTATAAAAAGTCGTAATTTCAAACTGCGAATAAGTGCAGAGAGCCAGAATTTGCCTCCAAAATATGGTTCAAGGGTCGAATTTGGGATGTTTGGGATATTTTGAAAACTGCAGAGAGGGTTTGGGCAAAATGTGATCCATCGCCGATCTCAGTAATTGGCATTTTTTCTGTATAAAAAGTCGTAATATCAAACTGCGAATACGTGCAGAGAGCCAGAATTTGGCTCCAAGATATGGTTCAAGCGTCGAATTTGGGATGTTTGTGATATTTTTAAAACTGGAGGGAGGGTTTGGGCAAAATGTGACCCATCGCTGATCCCAGTAATTGGCATATATTCGGTATAAAAAGTCGTAATTTAAAACTGCGAATACGTGCAAAGAGCCTGAATTTGGCTACAAAATATTGTTCAATCGTCGAATTTGAGATGTTTGTAACAATTTTGAAACTGCTGGGAGGGTTTGGGCAAAATGTGACCCATCGCTGATCCCAGGAATTGGCATATATTCGGTATAAAAAGTCGTAATTTCAAACTGCGAATACGTGCAGAGAGCCAGAGTTTAGTTCAAAAATATGGCTCAAGATTCGAATTTGGGATGTTTGAGATATTTTCAAAACTGCAGGGTGAATTTGAGCAAACTGTGACCCATCGCCTCTCTCAGTAATTGGCATATTTTCGGAATAAAATTCTTAATTTAAAACTGCGAAAACGTGCCGAGAGCCAGAATTTGGCTCCAAAATACGGCTCAAGCGTCGAATTTGGGACGTTTGGGATATTTTGGAAACTGCAGAGAGGGCTCGAGCAAAATGTGATCCGTCACCGCTTTCAGTAATTGGAATATTTTCGGTATAAAAAGTCGTAATTTCATACTGCGAATACGTGCAGAGAGCCAGAAATTGGCTCCAAAATATTCCTCAAGGGTCGTATTTGGGATGTTTGGGATATTTCGAAAACTGCAGAGGGGTTTGGACAAAATGTGACCCATTGACGCTTTCAGTAATTGGTATATTTTCGGTATAAAAAGTCGTAATTTCAAACTGCGAATAAGTAAAGAGTGCCAGAATTTGGCTCCAAAATATGGTTCTAGGGTAGAATTTGGGATGTTTTGGATATTTTGGAAACTGCAGAGGGTTTGGGCAAAATGTGACCCATCGCTGATCCCAGTAATTGGCATATATTCGGTATAAAAATTCGTAATTTCAAACTGCGAATACGTGCAGAGAGCCAGAATTTGGCTCCAAAATATTGCTCAATAGTCGAATTTGGGATGTTTGGGATATTTTCAAAACTGCAGGGTGGGGTTGGGAAAACTGTGACCCATCGCCGCTCTAAGTAATTGGCATATTTTCGGTATAAAATTCGTAATTTCAAACTGCGAATACATGCAGAGAGCCAGAATTGGCTCCTTAATATGGCTCAAGCGTCGAATTTGGGATGTTTGGGATATTTTGAAAACTTCAGGGAGGTTTTGGGCAAAATGTGATCCATCGCCGCTTTCAGTAATTGGCATTTTTTCTGTATAAAAATTCGTAATTTCAAACTGCGAATACGTGCAGGGAGTCAGAATTTGGCTTCAAAATATGGTTCAAGAGTCGAATTTGGGATGTTTCTGATATTTTCAAAACTGCAGGGAGGGTTTGGGCAAAATGTGACTCATCGGCGCGTTCAGTAATTGGCATATTTCGGTATAAAAAGTCGTAATTTCAAACTGCGAATTGGTGCAGAGAGACAGAATTTGGCGCCAAAATATGGCTCAAGAGTCGAATTTGGGACGTTTGGGATATTTGGAAAACTGCAGGGCGGGCTTGGGCAAAATATGATCCATCGCTGCTTTCAGTAACCGGCATATTTTCGGTATAAAAAGTCGTAATTTCAAACTGCGAATACGTGTCGAGAGCCAGAATTTGGCTCTAAAATATGGTTCAAGTGTCTAATATGGGATGTTTATGATATTTTGAAAACTGCAGGGAGGACTTGGGCAAAATTTGACTCATCGGCGCGCTCAGTAATTGGCATATTTTCGGTATATAAATTCGTAATTTCAAAAAGCGATTACGTGCAGAGAGCCAGAACTTGCCTCCAAAATATGGCTCAAGCGTTGAATTTGGGATGTTTGGGATATTTTCAAAACTGCAGGGTGGGTTTGGGCAAACAGTGACCCATCGCCGCTCTCAGTAATTGGCATTTTTTCTGTATAAAAAGTCGTAATTTCAAACTGCGAATACGTGCAGAAAGCCAGAATTTGGCTCGAAAATATGGTTCAAGAGTAGAATTTGGGATGTTTGTGATATTTTTAAAACTGCAGGGAGGGTTTGGGCAAAATGTGACACATCGCTGATCCCAGTAATTGGCATATATTCGGTATAAAAAGTCGTAATTTCAAACTGCGAATACGTGTAGAGAGCGAGAATTTGGCTCCAAAATATTGCTCAAGCGTCAAATTTGGGATGTTTGTGATATTTTGAAAACTGCAGGGAGGGTTTGGGCAAAATGTGACCCATCGCTGATCCCAGTAATTGGCATATATTCGGTATAAAAAGTCGTAATTTCAAACTCCGAATACGTGCTGAGAGCCAAAATTTGGCTCCAAAATATTGCTCAATATTCGAATTTGGGATGTTTGGGATATTTTGAAAACTGCAGAGAGTGTTTGGGCAAAATGTGACTCATCATCGCGTTCAGTAATTGGCATATTTTCGGTATAAAAAGTCGAAATTTCAAACTGCGAATACGTGCAAAGAGCCAGAATTTAGCGCCAAAATATGGTTCAAGTGTCTAATTTGGGATGTTTGGGATATTTTGAAAACTGCAGGGAGGATTTGGGCAAAATTTGACTCATCGGCGCGCTCAGTAATTGGCATATTTTCGGTATATAAATTCGTAATTTCAAAAAGCGAATACATGCAGGGAGCCAGAACTTGGCTCCAAAATATGGCTCAAGCGTCGAATTTGGGATGTTTGGGATATTTTGAAAACTTCAGGAAGGTTTTGGGCAAAATGTGATCCATCGCCGCTTTCAGTAATTGGCATTTTTTCTGTATAAAAAGTCGTAATTTCAAACTGCAAATACGTGCAGAGAGTCAGAATTTGGCTCCAAAATATGGTTCAAGAGTCGAATTTGGGATGTTTCTGATATTTTCAAAACTGCAGGGAGGGTTTGCGCAAAATGTGACCCATCGCTGATCCCAGTAATTGGCATATATTCGGTATAAAAAGCCACAATTTCAAACTGCGAATACGTGCAGAGAACGAGAATTTTGTTCCAAAATATTGCCCAAGCGTCAAATTTGGGATGTTTTGGATATTTTTAAAACTGCATAGAGGGTTTGGGCAAAATGTGACTCATCGGCGCGTTCAGTAATTGGCTTATTTCGGTATAAAAAGTCGTAATTTCAAACTGCGAATAGGTGCAGAGAGACAGAATTTGGCGCCAAAATATGGCTCAAGAGTCGAATTTGGGACGTTTGGGATATTTGGAAAACTGCAGGGAGGGCTTGGGCAAAATGTGATCCATCGCTGCTTTCAGTAACCGGCATATTTTCGGTATAAAAAGTAGTAATTTCAAACTGCGAATACGTGTCGAGAGCCAGAATTTGGCTCCAAAATATGGTTCAAGAGTAGAATTTGGGATGTTTGTGATATTTTTAAAACTGCAGGGAGGGTTTGGGCAAAATGTGACACATCGCTGATCCCAGTAATTGGCATATATTCGGTATAAAAAGTCGTAATTTCAAACTGCGAATACGTGCAGAGAGCGAGAATTTGGATCCAAAATATTGCTCAAGCGTCAAATTTGGGATGTTTGTGATATTTTTAAAACTGCAGGGAGGGTTTGGGCAAAATGTGACCCATCGCTGATCCCAGTAATTGGCATATATTCGGTATAAAAAGTCGTAATTTCAAACTGCGAATACGTGCAGAGAGCCAGAATTTGGCTCCAAAATATTGCTCAATATTCGAATTTGGGATGTTTGGGATATTTTGAAAACTGCAGAGAGTGTTTGGGCAAAATGTGACTCATCGGCGCGTTCAGTAATTGGCATATTTTCGGTATAAAAAGTCGAAATTTCAAACTGCGAATACGTGCAAAGAGCCAGAATTTAGCGCCAAAATATGGTTCAAGTGTCTAATTTGGGATGTTTGGGATATTTTGAAAACTGCAGGGAGGATTTGGGCAAAATTTGACTCATCGGCGCGCTCAGTAATTGGCATATTTTCGGTATATAAATTCGTAATTTCAAAAAGCGAATACATGCAGGGAGCCAGAACTTGGCTCCAAAATATGGCTCAAGCGTCGAATTTGGGATGTTTGGGATATTTTGAAAACTTCAGGAAGGTTTTGGGCAAAATGTGATCCATCGCCGCTTTCAGTAATTGGCATTTTTTCTGTATAAAAAGTCGTAATTTCAAACTGCGAATACGTGCAGAGAGACAGAATTTGACTCTAAAATATGGTTCAAGAGTCGAATTTGGGATGTTTCTGATATTTTCAAAACTGCAGGGAGGGTTTGCGCAAAATGTGACCCATCGCTGATCCCAGTAATTGGCATATATTCGGTATAAAAAGCCACAATTTCAAACTGCGAATACGTGCAGAGATCGAGAATTTTGTTCCAAAATATTGCTCAAGCGTCAAATTTGGGATGTTTTGGATATTTTGAAAACTGCAGGGAGGGTTTGGGCAAAATGTGACTCATCGGCGCATTCAGTAATTGGCATATTTCGGTATAAAAAGTCGTAATTTCAAACTGCGAATAGGTGCAGAGAGACAGAATTTCGCGCCAAAATATGGCTCAAGAGTCGAATTTGGGACGTTTGGGATATTTGGAAAACTGCAGGGAGGGCTTGGGCAAAATGTGATCCATCGCTGCTTTCAGTAACCGGCATATTTTCGGTATAAAAAGTAGTAATTTCAAACTGCGAATACGTGTCGAGAGCCAGAATTTGGCTCCAAAATATGGTTCAAGAGTCGAATTTGGGATGTTTCTGATATTTTCAAAACTGCAGGGAGGGTTTGCGCAAAATGTGACCCATCGCCGCTCTCAGTAATTGGCATATTTTCGGTATAAATTTGTAATTTCAAACTGCGAATGCATCCAGAGAGTTAGAATTTGGCTCCTTAATATGGCCCAAGCGTCAAATTTGGGATGTTTGGGATATTTTGAAAACTGCAGGGAGGATTTGGGCAAAATGTGATCCATCGCCGCTTTCAGTAATTGGCATTTTTTCTGTATAAAAAGTCGTAATTTCAAACTGCGAATACGTGCAGAAAGCCAGAATTTGGCTCGAAAATATGGTTCAAGAGTAGAATTTGGGATGTTTGTGATATTTTTAAAACTGCAGGGAGGGTTTGGGCAAAATGTGACACATCGCTGATCCCAGTAATTGGCATATATTCGGTATAAAAAGTCGTAATTTCAAACTGCGAATACGTGCAGAGAGCGAGAATTTGGCTTAAAAATATTGCTCAAGCGTCAAATTTGGGATGTTTGTCATATTTTTAAAACTGCAGGGAGGGTTTGGGCAAAATGTGACCCATCGCAGATCCCAGTAATTGGCATATATTCGGTATAAAAGTCGTAATTTCAAACTGCGAATACGTGCTGAGAGCCAGAACTTGGCTCCAAAATATTGCTCAATAGTCGAGTTTGGGATGTTTGGGATATTTTGAAAACTGCTGGGAGGGTTTGGGCAAAATGTGACTTATCGCGCGTTCAGTAATATGCTTATTTTCGATATAAAAAGTCGTAATTTCAAACTGCGAATACGTGCAGAGAGCCAGAATTTGGCGCCAAAACATGGCTCAAGCGTCGAACTTGGGATGTTTAGGTTATTTTCAAAACTGCAGGGTGGGTTTGGGCAAACTGTGACCCATCGCCGCTCTCAGTAATTGGCATATTTTTGGTAAAATTCGTAATTTCAAACTGCGAATACATGCAGAGAGCCAGAATTTGGCCTTAATATGGCCCAAGCGTCGAATTTGAGATGTTTGGGATATTTTGAAAATTGCAGAGAGGGCTCGGGCAAAATGTGATCCATCGCTGCTTTCAGTAACTGGCATATTTTCGGTATAAAAAGTCGTAATTTCATACTGCGAATACGTGCAGAGAGCCAGAAATTGGCTCCAAAATATTCCTCAAGGGTCGTATTTGGGATGTTTGGGATATTTCGAAAACTGCAGAGGGGTTTGGTCAAAATGTGATCCATCGCCTCTTTCAGTAATTGGTATATTTTCGGTATAAAAAGTCGTAATTTCAAACTGCGAATAAGTGCAGAGAGCCAGAATTTCCCTCCAAAATATGGTTCAAGGGTCGAATTTGGGATGTTTGGGATATTTTGAAAACTGCAGAGAGGGTTTGGGCAAAATGTGATCCATCGCCGATCTCAGTAATTGGCATTTTTTCTGTATAAAAAGTCGTAATATCAAACTGCGAATACGTGCAAAGAGCCTGAATTTGGCTACAAAATATTGTTCAATCGTCGAATTTGAGATGTTTGTAACAATTTTGAAACTGCTGGGAGGGTTTGGGCAAAATGTGACCCATCGCTGATCCCAGGAATTGGCATATATTCGGTATAAAAAGTCGTAATTTCAAACTGCGAATACGTGCAGAGAGCCAGAGTTTAGTTCAAAAATATGGCTCAAGATTCGAATTTGGGATGTTTGAGATATTTTCAAAACTGCAGGGTGAATTTGAGCAAACTGTGACCCATCGCCTCTCTCAGTAATTGGCATATTTTCGGAATAAAATTCTTAATTTCAAACTGCGAAAACGTCGAGAGCCAGAATTTGGCTCCAAATACGGCTCAAGCGTCGAATTTGGGACGTTTGGGATATTTTGGAAACTGCAGAGAGGGCTCGAGCAAAATGTGATCCGTCACCGCTTTCAGTAATTGGAATATTTCGGTATAAAAAGTCGTAATTTCATACTGCGAATACGTGCAGAGAGCCAGAAATTGGCTCCAAAATATTCCTCAAGGTCGTATTTGGGATGTTTGGGATATTTCGAAAACTGCAGAGGGGTTTGGACAAAATGTGACCCATTGCGCTTTCAGTAATTGGTATATTTTCGGTATAAAAAGTCGTAATTTCAAACTGCGAAATAAGTAAAGAGAGCCAGAATTTGGCTCCAAAATATGGTTCTAGGGTAGAATTTGGGATGTTTTGGATATTTTGGAAACTGCAGAGAGGGTTTGGGCAAAATGTGACCCATCGCTGATCCCAGTAATTGGCATATATTCGGTATAAAAATTCGTAATTTCAAACTGCGAATACGTGCAGAGAGCCAGAATTTGGCTCTAAAATATTGCTCAATAGTCGAATTTGGGATGTTTGGGATATTTTCAAAACTGCAGGGTGGGGTTTGGGAAAACTGTGACCCATCGCCGCTCTAAGTAATTGGCTATTTTCGGTATAAAATTCGTAATTTCAAACTGCGAATACATGCAGAGAGCCAGAATTTGGCTCCTTAATATGGCTCAAGCGTCGAATTTGGGATGTTTGGGATATTTTGAAAACTTCAGGGAGGTTTTGGGCAAAATGTGATCCATCGCCGCTTTCAGTAATTGGCATTTTTTCTGTATAAAAATTCGTAATTTCAAACTGCGAATACGTGCAGGGAGTCAGAATTTGGCTTCAAAATATGGTTCAAGAGTCGAATTTGGGATGTTTCTGATATTTTCAAAACTGCAGGGAGGGTTTGGGCAAAATGTGACTCATCGGCGCGTTCAGTAATTGGCATATTTCGGTATAAAAAGTCGTAATTTCAAACTGCGAATAGGTGCAGAGAGACAGAATTTGGCGCCAAAATATGCTCAAGAGTCGAATTTGGGACGTTTGGGATATTTGGAAAACTGCAGGGGCGGGCTTGGGCAAAAAATGATCCATCGCTACTTTCAGTAACCGGCATATTTTCGGTATAAAAAGTCGTAATTTCAAACTGCGAATACGTGTCGAGAGCCAGAATTTGGCTCTAAAATATGGTTCAAGTGTCTGATATGGGATGTTTATGATATTTTGAAAACTGCAGGAGGACTTGGGCAAAATTTGACTCATCGCGCGCTCAGTAATTGGCATATTTTCGGTATATAAATTCGTAATTTCAAAAGCGATACGTGCAGAGAGCCAGAACTTGGCTCCAAAATATGGCTCAAGCGTTGAATTTGGGATGTTTGGGATATTTTCAAAACTGCAGGGTGGTTTGGGCAAACAGTGACCATCGCCGCTCTCAGTAATTGGCATTTTTTCTGTATAAAAAGTCGTAATTTCAAACTGCGAATACGTGCAGAAAGCCAGAATTGGCTCGAAAATATGGTTCAAGAGTAGAATTTGGGATGTTTGTGATATTTTTAAAACTGCAGGGAGGTTTGGGCAAAATGTGACACATCGCTGATCCCAGTAATTGGCATATTTCGGTATAAAAAGTCGTAATTTCAAACTGCGAATACGTGCAGAGAGCGAGAATTTGGCTCCAAAATATTGCTCAAGCGTCAAATTTGGGATGTTTGTGATATTTTGAAAACTGCAGGGAGGGTTTGGGCAAAATGTGACCCATCGCTGATCCAGTAATTGGCATATATTCGGTATAAAAGTCGTAATTTCAAACTCCGAATACGTGCTGAGAGCCAGAATTTGGCTCCAAAATATGCTCAATATTCAAATTTGGGATGTTTGAGGATATTTTGAAAACTGCAGAGAGTGTTTGGGCAAAATGTGACTCATCGGCGCGTTTCAGTAATTGGCATTTTTCTGTATAAAAAGTCGAATTTCAAACTGCGAATACGTGCAAAAGCCAGAATTTGCGCCAAAATATGGTTCAAGTGTCTAATTTGGGATGTTTGGGATATTTTTAAAACTGCAGGGAGGATTTGGGCAAAATTTGACTCATCGGCGCGCTCAGTAATTGGCATATTTTCGGTATATAAATTCGTAATTTCAAAAAGCGAATACATGCAGGGAGCCAGAATTGGCTCCAAAATATGCTCAAGCGTCGAATTTGGGATGTTTGGGATATTTTTAAAACTTCAGGAAGGTTTTGGGCAAAATGTGATCCTCGCCGATTTCAGTAATTGGCATTTTTTCTGTATAAAAAGTCGTAATTTCAAACTGCAAATACGTGCAGAGAGTCAGAATTTGGCTCCAAAATATGGTTCAAGTCGAGTTTGGGATGTTTCTGATATTTTCAAAACTGCAGGGAGGGTTTGCGCAAAATGTGACCATCGCGATCAGTAATTGCATATATTCGGTATAAAAGCCACAATTTCAAACTGCGAATACGTGCAGAAGCGAGAATTTGGCCAAAATATTGCCCAAGCGTCAAATTTGGGATGTTTTGGATATTTTCAAAACTGCATAGAGGGTTTGGGCAAAATGTGACTCATCGGCGCGTTCAGTAATTGGCTTATTTCGGTATAAAATCGTAATTTCAAACTGCGAATAGGTGCAGAGAGACAGAATTTCGCGCCAATATGGCTCAAGAGTCGAATTTGAGACGTTTGGGATATTTTGAAAACTGCAGGAGGGCTCGGCAAAATGTGATCCATCGCTGCTTTCAGTAACCGGCATATTTTCGGTATAAAAAGTAGTAATTTCAACTGCGAATACGTGCGAGAGCCAGAATTGGCTCCAAAATATGGTTCAAGAGTCGAATTTGGGATGTTTGTGATATTTTAAAACTGCAGGGAGGGTTTGGGCAAAATGTGACACATCGCTGATCCCAGTAATTGGCATATATTCGGTATAAAAAGTCGTAATTTCAAGCTGCGAATACGTGCAGAGAGCGAGAATTTGGATCCAAAATATTGCTCAAGCGTCAAATTTGGGATGTTTGTGATATTTTTAAAACTGCAGGAGGGTTTGGGCAAAATGTGACCATCGCTGATCCCAGTAATTGGCATTATTTGGTATAAAAAGTCGTAATTTCAAACTGCGAATACGTGCAGAGAGCCAGAATTTGGCTCCAAATATGCTCAATATTCGAATTTGGGATGTTTGGATATTTTGAAAACTGCAGAGAGTGTTTGGGCAAAATGTGACTCATCGGCGCGTTCAGTAATTGGCATATTTCGGTATAAAAAGTCGAAATTTCAAACTGCGAATACGTGCAAAGAGCCAGAATTTAGCGCCAAAATATGGTTCAAGTGTCTAATTTGGATGTTTGGGATATTTTGAAACTGCAGGGAGGATTTGGGCAAAATTTGACTCATCGGCGCGCTCAGTAATTGGCATATTTCGGTATATAAATTCGTAATTTCAAAAGCGAATACATGCAGGGAGCCAGAACTTGTCAAAATATGGCTCAAGCGTCGAATTTGGGATGTTTGGATATTTTGAAAACTTCAGGAAGGTTTTGGCAAAATGTGACCATCGCCGCTTCAGTAATTGGCATTTTTTCGTATAAAATCTAATTTCAAACTGCGAAAACGTGCCGAGAGCAGAATTTGACTCCAAAATATGGTCAAGAGTCGAATTTGGGACGTTTTGATATTTTAAACTGCAGGAGGGTCGCAAAATGTGATCCCACCTGATCAGTAATTGGAATATTCGGTATAAAAATCGTAATTTCAACTGCGAATACGTGCAGAGAGCGAGAATTGTCCAAAATATTCTCAAGCGTCAATTTGGGATGTTTGTGATATTTCGAAAACTGCAGAGGGTTTGGACAAAATGTGACTCCATCGGCGCTTCAGTAATTGGCATATTTTCGGTATAAAAAGTCGTAATTTCAAACTGCGAATAGTAAGAGAGCAGAATTTGGCCAAAATATGGCTAGGTCGAATTTGGGATGTTTTGGATATTTTGGAAACTGCAGGAGGGTTTGGGCAAAATGTGACCATCGCTGCTCAGTAACCGCATATTTTCGGTATAAAAATAGTAATTTCAAACTGCGAATACGTGCAGAGAGCCAGAATTTGGCTCCAAAATATGGTCAATAGTCGAATTTGGGATGTTTGGGATATTTTCAAAACTGCAGGGGGTTGGGCAAAATGTGACCCATCGCCGCTCTAAGTAATTGGCATATTTTCGGTATAAATTCGTAATTTCAAACTGCGAATACATCAGAGCCAGAATTTGGCTCCTTAATATGGCTCAAGCGTCGAATTTGGGATGTTTGGGATATTTTGAAAACTTCAGGGAGGTTTGGGCAAAATGTGATCCATCGCCGCTTTCAGTAATTGGCATTTTTTCTGTATAAAATTCGTAATTTCAAACTGCGAATACGTGCAGGGAGTCAGAATTTGGCTTCAAAATATGGTTCAAGAGTCGAATTTGGGATGTTTCTGATATTTTCAAAACTGCAGGGAGGGTTTGGGCAAAATGTGACTCATCGGCGCGTTCAGTAATTGGCATATTTCGGTATAAAAAGTCGTAATTTCAAATGCGAATAGGTGCAGAGAGACAGAATTTGGCGCCAAAATATGGCTCAAGAGTCGAATTTGGGACGTTTGGGATATTTGGAAAACTGCAGGGGGGCTTGGGCAAAATATGATCCATCGCTGCTTTCAGTAACCGGCATATTTTCGGTATAAAAAGTCGTAATTTCAAACTGCGAATACGTGTCGAGAGCCAGAATTTGGCTCCAAATATGGTTCAAGTGTCTAATATGGGATGTTTATGATATTTTGAAAACTGCAGGGAGGACTTGGGCAAAATTTGACTCATCGGCGCGCTCAGTAATTGGCATATTTTCGGTATATAAATTCGTAATTTCAAAAAGCGATTACGTGCAGAGAGCCAGAACTTGGCTCCAAAATATGGCTCAAGCGTTGAATTTGGGATGTTTGGGATATTTTCAAAACTGCAGGGTGGGTTTGGGCAAACAGTGACCCATCGCCGCTCTCAGTAATTGGCATATTTTCGGTATAAAATTTGTAATTTCAAACTGCGAATACATCCAGAGAGCCAAATTTGGCTCCTTAATATGGCCCAAGCGTCGAATTTGGGATGTTTGGGATATTTTGAAAACTGCAGGGAGGATTTGGGCAAAATGTGATCCATCGCCGCTTTCAGTAATTGGCATTTTTTCTGTATAAAAAGTCGTAATTTCAAACTGCGAATACGTGCAGAAAGCCAGAATTTGGCTCGAAAATATGGTTCAAGAGTAGAATTTGGGATGTTTGTGATATTTTTAAAACTGCAGGGAGGGTTTGGGCAAAATGTGACACATCGCTGATCCCAGTAATTGGCATATATTCGGTATAAAAAGTCGTAATTTCAAACTGCGAATACGTGCAGAGAGCGAGAATTTGGCTCCAAAATATTGCTCAAGCGTGAAATTTGGGATGTTTGTGATATTTTTAAAACTGCAGGGAGAGTTTGGGCAAAATGTGACCCATCGCTGATCCCAGTAATTGGCATATATTCGGTATAAAAGTCGAAATTTCATACTGCGAATACGTGCAGAGAGCCAGAATTTGGCTCCAAAATACTGCTCAATAGTCGAATTTGGGATGTTTGGGATATTTTGAAAATTGCAGGGAGGGTTTGGGCAAAATGTGACTCTCGGCGCGTTCAGTAATTGGCATATTTTCGGAATAAAATTCTTAATTTCAAACTGCGAAAACGTGCCGAGAGCCAGAATTTGGCTCCAAAATATGGCTCATGCGTCGAATTTGGGACGTTTGGGATATTTTGAAAACTGCAGAGAGGGCTCGGGCAAATATGATCCATCGCCGCTTTCTGTAATTGGAATATTTTCGGTATAAATAGTCGTAATTTCATACTGCGAATACGTGCAGAGAGCCAGAAATTGGCTCCAAAATATTCCTCAAGGGTCCTATTTGGGATGTTAGGGATATTTCGAAAACTGCAGAGGGATTTGGACAAAATGTGACCCATTGACGCTTTCAGTAATTGGTATATTTTCGGTATAAAAAGTCGTAATTTCAAACTGCGAATAAGTGAAGAGAGCCAGAATTTGGCTCCAAAATATGGTTCAAGGGTAGAATTTAAGATGTTTGGGATATTTTAAGAACTGCAGAGAGGGTTTGGGCAAAATGTGATCCATCGCCGCTCTCAGTAATTGGCATTTTTTCTGTATAAAAAGTCGTAATATGAAACTGCGAATACGTGCAGAGAGCCAAAATTTGGTTCCAAAATATGGTTCAAGGGTAGAATTTAAGATGTTTGGGATATTTTGAAAACTGCAGGGTGGGTTTGGGCAAACTGTGACCCATCGCCGCTCTAAGTAATTGGCATATTTTCGGTATAAAATTCGTAATTTCAAACTGCGAATACATGCAGAGAGCCAGAATTTGGCTCCTTAA
The DNA here is from genome assembly GCF_040958095.1 of Procambarus clarkii. Lineage (NCBI taxonomy): Eukaryota > Metazoa > Arthropoda > Malacostraca > Decapoda > Cambaridae > Procambarus > Procambarus clarkii. The sequence continues at coordinate 1,174,009 of NW_027189152.1, read as the reverse complement.
TATGGCTCAAGCGTCGAATTTGGGATGTTTGGGATATTTTGAAAACTTCAGGAAGGTTTTTGTATTCGCAGTTTGAAGTTACGAATTTTATACCGAAAATATGCCAATTACTGAGAGCGGCGATGGGTCACAGTTTGCCCAAACCCACCCTGCAGTTTTGAAAATATTCCAAACATCCAAGTTCGACGCTGAGCCATATTTTGGCGCCAAATTCTCGCTCTCTGCACGTATTCGCAGTTTGAAATTACGACTTTTTAATCGAAAATATGCCAATTACTGAATGCGCCGATGAGTCAAATTATGCCCAAACCCTCCCTGCAGTTTTCAAAATATCTCAAAGATCCCAAATTCGACTATTGAACAATATTTTGGAGCCAAATTCTGGCTCTCTGCACGTATTCGCAGTTTGAAAATACGACTTTTTATACCGTTTATATGCCAAATATTGGAGTCAGCGATGGGTCACATTTTGCCCAAACCCTCCCTGCAGTTTTAAAAATATCACAAACATCCCAAATTCGACGCTTGAACCATATTTGGAGCCAAATTTTGGCTCTCTGCACGTATTCGCAGTTTGATATTACGACTTTTTATACAGAAAAAATGCCAAGTACTGAGAGCGGCGATGGATCACATTTTGCTCAAACACTCTGCCGTTTTCAAAATATCCCAAACATCCCAAAGTCGACCCTTGAACCATATTTTGGAGCCAAATTATGGCTCTCTGCACTTATTCGCAGTTTGAAATTACGACTTTTTATACCGAAAATATACCAATTTCTGAAAGCGTCAATGGGTTACATTTTTTCCAAACCCCTCTGCAGTTTTCGAAATATCCCAAATATCCCAAATACGACCCTTGAGGAATATTTTGGAGCCAATTTCTGTCTCTCTGCACGTATTCGCAGTATGAAATTACGACTTTTTATACAGAAAAAATGCCAATTACTGAAAGCGGCATAGATCACATTTTGCCCTTCCCATGGTTGAAGTCTCCCATGATTAGTAGTCCAGATCCATTCCTGCTCGCAACAGAAGCTGCTCTCTCCATTATGTTAATGGTGGCCATATTGTTTCTATCATATTCCTGTCTGGGTCTTTTGTCATTTGGTGGTGGATTAGACATGACTACGACTATAATTTTTTGCCCTCCAGTTGTTATTGTTCCTATTATGTAGTCACTGAAACCTTCACATCCCTGAACAACCAACTCCTTGAAATCCTAGCCTTTTCTTACCAGCAGAGCTACACCACCCCCACCTCTTCCTTCTCTCTCTTTCCTCATAACATAATAGTCCTGTGGGAACACTGCATTTGTTATTGGTCTCGTCAGCTTTGTTTCTGTGAGAGCTATTATGTCTGGGTTTTCCTCTAGCACTCATTCTCCAAGTTCATTTGCTTTATTTGTAATACCGTCTATGTTAGTGTACATTGCCTTGAGGCTCACTTTCTTCTGTCCCTTCTCAAATCTCCTCCTTGGTGAATGTTCTGCTGGTGGAGGAGAAACAAATAGATGATTGAAAATGAAGTATTTAATGTTATTATCTAATCAATTATGTGTTTGCATCATTTTTATCGTATATAAATGAATTAATACCCATAGACTGAAAATTCACAAAAAGGTGGAAAAACGGCAAATATTGCCTAATTCGATGATATTTTGTTTAATCACATAAAGGAAAAAGAGATGATAACGTCAAAATATTGCTAATTCGATGATTTTTCGTACGAAACAAAATGCAAGAAAACTTGCTTAAAATGCAATATTATGCGAAATTCTGAGATTTGAAGGCCAAATCACATATCGTGATACTACATGAAATAGTATCGAAATTGGTAAAAATGAATATATTTACGTAATATCAAACTCCATGATTAACGTGAAAAAGTCATTATTTTACCATATTTGAGGATTTTAACTTCAAATCATAGAGCGAGGTTTCGTATTATGAAGATCAAAGAAAAGACATATGACAATGTTGTTTCCAATACAAATGCTAAAAAACAATGTGTTTTCATTAGAATTAACTAAAATGATTTTGATTTTCCGTTTATATTACCGATGGAAGATGTACACGTAAAACCGCTCTAATCCGGCTGAAACGTCAATATATGCAATAAAAACCGAACTTCTCCCCTTTTCAATATCTTACTCAGTATTTTAACGAGAAACAAATGGTTGATTGAAAATGAAGTATTTAAGGTTAATTTCTAATCAATTATGTGTTTGCATCATTTTTATCGTATATTTATATTCGCAGTTTGAAATTACGAATTTTATACTGAAAATAAGCCAATTACTGAGAGCGCCGATGGGTCACAGTTTGCTCAAACCCACCCTGTAGTTTTGAAAATATCCCAAACATCCCAAATTCGACTCTTGAACCATATTTTGGAGCTAAATTCTGGCTCTCTGCACGTATTCGCATTTTGAAATTACAACTTTTAATACCGAAAATATGCCAATTACTGAACGCGCTGATGAGTCACATTTTGCCCAAACCCTCCCTGCAGTTTTCAAAATATCCAAACATCCCAAATTTGACGCATGAGCAATATTTTGGAGCAAAATTCTCGCTCTCTGCACGTATTCGCAGTTTGAAATTACGATTTTTTATACCGAATATATGCCAATTACTGGGATCAGCGATGGGTTTCCTTTTTCCCAAACCCTCCGTACAATTTTAAAAATATCACAAACATCCCAAATTCGACGCTTGAACCATAATTTGGAGCCAAATTCTGGCTCTCTGCACGTATTCGCAGTTTGAAATTACGACTTTTTATACAGAAAAAATGCCAATTACTGAAAGCGGCGATGGACCACGTTTTGCCCAAAACCTCCCTGAAATTTTCAAAATATCACAAACATCCCAAATTCGACGCTTGGGCCATATTAAGGAGCCAAATTCTGTCTCTCTGCATTATTCGCAGTTTGAAATTACGAATTTTATACCGAAAATATGCAAATTACTGGGAGCGGCGATGGGTCACAGTTTGCCCAAACCAACCATGCAGTTTTGAAAATATCCTGAAAATCCCAAATTCGACGCTTGAGCCATATTTTGGCGCCAAATTCTGGCTCTCTGCACGTATTCGCAGTTTGAAATTACGACTTTTTACCGAATATATGCCAATTACTGGATCAACGATGGGTCACATGTTGCCCAAACCCTCCCTGCAGTTTTAAAACTATCACAAACGTCCCAAATTCGACGCTTGAACCACATTTTGGAGCCAAATTCTGGTTCTCTGCACGTATTCGCAGTTTGATATTACGACTTTTTATACAGAAAAAATGAAAATTACTGAAAGCGGCGATGGATCACATTTTGCCCAAACCCTCCCTGCAGTTTTAAAAATATCACAAACATCCCAAATTCGACGCTTGAACCATATTTTAGAGCCAAATTCTGGCTCTCTGCACTTATTCGCAGTTTGAAATTACGAATTTTTATACCGAAAATATACCAATTAATGAAAGCGTCGATGGGTCACATTTTGCCCAAAACCCTCTGCAGTTTTCGAAATATCCCAAACATCCCAAACACGACCCTTGAGGAATATTTTGGAGCCAATTTCTGGATCTCTGCACGTATCGTAGTTGAAATTACGACTTTTTATACCGAAAATATGCCAGTTCTGATCGCGATGGACATTTTGCCCGAGCCCTCTCTGCAGTTTCAAAATATCCCAAACTCCCAAATTCGACGCTTGAGCCATATTTTGGAGCCAGATTTGTCTCTCTGCACGTATTCGCAGTTTGAAATTACGACTTTTTAAACGAAATATGCCAATTACTGAACGCCCCGATGAGTCACATTTTGCCCAAACCCTCCCTGCAGTTATCAAAATATCCCAAACATCCAAAATTTGACGCTTGAGCAATATTTTGGAGCCAAATTCTCGCTCTCTGCACGTATTCGCAGTTTGAAATTACGACTTTTTATACCGCATATATGGCAATTACTGGGATAAGCGATTGGTCACATTTTGCCCAAACCCTCATTGCAGTTTTAAAATATCAGAAACATCCCAAATTCGACTCTTGAACCATATTTTGGAGCCAAATTCTGGCTCTCTGCACGTATTCGCAGTTTAATATTAGGACTTTTTATACAGAAAAAATGCCAATTACTGAGAGCGGCGATGGATCACATTTTGCCCAACACCTTCCTGAAGTTTTCAAAATATCCCAAACATCCCAAATTTGACGCTTGGGCCATATTAAGGAGCCAAATTCTGGCTCTTTGCATGTATTCGCAGTTTGAAATTACGAATTTTATACCGAAAATATGCCAATTACTGAGAGCGGCGATGGGTCACAGTTTGCCCAAACCCACCCTGTAGTTTTGAAAATATCTCAAACCTCCCAAGTTCGACGCTTCAGCCATATTTTGACGCCAAATTCTGGCTCTCTGCACGTATTCGCAGTTTGAAATTACGACTTTTTATACCGAAAATATTCCAATTACTGATCGCGCCGATGAGTCACATTTTGCCCAAACCCTCCCTGCAGTTTTCAAAATTTCCCAAACATCCCAAATTCAACTATGGAGCAATATTTTGGAGCCAAATTCTGGCTCTCTGCACGTATTCGTAGTTTGAAATTTCGACTTTTTATAACGAATATATGCCAATTACTGGGATCAGCGATAGGTCACATTTTGCCCAAACCCTCCCTGTATTTTTAAAAATCACAAACATCATAAATTCGACGTTTGAACCATATTTTGGAGCCAAATTCTGGCTCTCTGCATGTATTCGCAGTTTAATATTACGACTTTTTATACAGAATAAATGCCAATTACTGAGAGCGTCGATGGATCACATTTTGCCCAAACCCTCTCTGCAGTTTTCAAAATATCCCAAACATCCCAAATTCGACCCTTGAACCATATTTTGGAGCCAAATTCTGGCTCTCTGCACTTATTCGCAGTTTGAAATTACGACTTTTTATACCGAAAATATACCAATTACTGAAAGCGTCGATGGGTCACATTTTGTCTAAACCCCTCTGCAGTTTTCGAAATATCCCAAACATCCCAAAACGACCCTTGAGGAATATTTTGGAGCCAATTTCTGGCTCTCTGCACGTATTCGCAGTATGAAATTACGACTTTTTATACCGAAAATATTCCAGTTACTGAAAGCGGCGATGGATCACATTTTGCCCGAGCCCTCTCAGCAGTTTTCCAAATATCCCAAACGTCCCAAATTCGACGCTTGAGCCATATTTTGGAGCCAAATTCTGGCTCTCGGCACGTTTTCTCAGTTTGAAATTACGAACTTTTATACCGAAAATATGCCAATTACTGAGAGCAGCGATGGGTCACAGTTTGCCCAAATTCACCCTGCAGTTTTGAAAATATCTCAAACATCCCAAATTCGACTCTTGAGCCATATTTTGGAACCAAACTCTGGCTCTCTGCACGTATTCTCAGTTTGAAATTACGACTTTTTAACCAAATATATGCCAATTCCAGGGATCAGCGATGGGTCACATTTTGCCCAAACCCTCCCTGCAGTTTTAAAAATATCAGAAACATCCCAAATTCGATTCGACTCTTGAACCATATTTTGTTGCCAAATTCTGGCTCTCTGCACGTATTTGCAGTTGGAAATTACGACATTTTATACAGAAAAAATGCCAATTACTGAAAGCGGCGATGGATCACATTTTGCGCAAAACCTCTCTGAAGTTTTCAAATATCCCAAACATCCCAAATTCGACGCTTGGGCCATATTAAGGAGCCAAATTCTGGCTCTCTGCATGTATTCGCAGTTTGAAATTACGAATTTTATACCGAAATATGCCAATTACTGAGACCGGCGATGGGTCACAGTTTGCCCAAACCCACCCTGTAGTTTTGAAAATATCCCAAACATCCCAAGTTCGACGCTTGAGCCATATTTTGGCGCCAAATTCTGGCTCTCTGCACGTATTCACAGTTTGAAATTACGAGTTTTTTATACCGAAAAAATGCCAATTACTGAACGCGCCGATGAGTCACATTTTGCCCAAACCCTCCCTGCAGTTTTCAAAATATCCCAAACGTCCTAAATTCGAATGATGAGCAATATTTTGGAGCCAAATTCTGGCTCTCTGCACGTATTCGCAGTTTGAAATTACGACTTTTTATACCGAATATATGCCAATTACTGGGATCAGCGATGGGTCACATTTTGCCCAAACCCTCCCTGCAGTTTTAAAATATCACAAACATCAAAAATTCGGCACTTGAACCATATTTTGGAACCAAATTCTGGCTCTCTTCACTTATTCGCAGTTTGAAATTACGAATTTTTATACCGAAAATATACCAATTATTGAAAGCGTCAATGGGTCACATTTTGTCCAAACCCCTCTGGAGTTTTCGAAATATCCCAAACATCCCAAATACGACCCTTGAGGAATATTTTGGAGCCAATTTCTGGCTCTCTGCACGTATTCGCAGTATGAAATTAAGACTTTTTATACCGAAAATATGCCAGTTACTGAAAGCGGCGATGGATCACATTTTGCCCGAGCTCTCTCTGCAGTTTTCAAATATCCCAAACGTCCCAAATTCGACGCTTGAGCCATATTTTGGAGCCAAATTCCGGCTCTCGGCACGTTTTTCGCAGTTTGAAATTACGAAATTTTATACCGAAAATATGCCAATTACTGAGAGCACCAATGGGTCACAGTTTGCCGAAACCCACCCTGCAGTTTTGAAACATATCCCAAACATCCCAAATTCGACTCTTGAGCCATATTTTTGGAGGTAAATTCTGGCTCTCTGCACGTATTCGAATTTTGAAATTACAACGTTTTGTACCTAAAATATGCCAATTACTGAACGCGCCGATGAGTCACATTTTGCCCTAACCCTCCCTGCAGTTTTCAAAATATCCCAAACATCCCAAATTTGACGCTTGAGCAATATTTTGGAGCAACATTCTCGTTCTCTGCACGTATTCGCAGTTGAAATTACGAAATTTTATACCGAATATATGTCAATTAATGGGATCAGCGATGGGTTACATTTTGCCCAATCCCTCCCTCCAGTTTTAAAAATATCACAAACATCCCAAATTCGACGCTTGAACCATAATTTGGAGCCAAATTCTGGCTGGTTCTTGCACGTATTCGCAGTTTGAAATTACGACTTTTTATACAGAAAAAATGCCAATTACTGAAAGCGGCGATGGATCACGTTTTGCCCAAACCCTCCCTGCAGTTTTCAAATATCTCAAACGTCCAAATTCGACGCTTGAGCCATATTTTGGAGCCAAATTCTGGCTCTCGGCACGTTTTCGCTGTTTGAAGTTACGAATTTTATACCGAAAATATCCAATTACTGAGACCAGCGATATGTCACAGTTTGCCCAAACCAACTCTGCAGTTTTGAAAATATCCCAAACATCCCAAATTCGACTATTGAACCATAATTTGGATCCAAATTCTGGCTCTCTGCAAGTATTCGCAGTTTGAAATTACGACTTTTATAACGGAAATATGCCAATTACTGAATGCGCAGATGAGTCACATTTTGCCCAAGTCCTCCCTGCAGTTTTCAAAATATCTAAAACATCCCAAATTCGACGTTTGAACCATAATTTGGATTTTTATCGTTTGTATTGGAAACAACATTGTCAAATGTCTTTTTTTGGATCAAAATAATACGAAACCTCGCTCTATGATTTGAAGTTAAAATCCCCATATATGGTAAAATAGTGACTTTTTCACGTTAATCATGCAGTTTGATATTTCGTAAATATAATCATTTTTACCAATATTTCGATACTATTTCATGTAGTATCACGTATTCGCTTTTTGAAATTACGATATTTTATACCGAAAATGCCAATTACTGAACGCGCCGATGAGTTACATTCTGCCCAAATCCTCCCTGCAGTTTTAAAAATATACCAAACATCCCAAATTCGACACTTGAAACATATTTTGAAGCCAAATTCTGGCTCTCTGCACGTATTCGCAGTTTGAAAATATGACTTTTTTTACCGAATATATGCCAATTACTGGGATCAGCGATGGGTCACATTTTGCCCAAACCCTCCCTGCAGTTTTAAAAATACCACAATCATCCCAATTTCGACTCTTGATCCATATTTTGGAGAAAATTCTGGCTCTTTGCACGTATTCGCAGTTTGAAATTATGACTTTTTATTCAGAAAAAATGCCAATTACTAAAAGCGGCGATGGATCACATTTTGCCCAAACCCTCCCTGCTGTTTTTAAAATATCCCAAACATCCCAAATTCGACGCTTGGGTCATATTAAGGAACCAAATTCTGGCTCTCTGCATGTTTTCGCAGTTTGAAATTACGAATTTTTTACCGAAAATTTGCCAATTACTGAGAGCGGCGATAGGTCACAGTTTGCCCAAACCCACCTTGTAGTTTTGAGATTATCTCAAACATCCCAAATTCGACTCTTGAACCATATTTTGGAGCCAAATTCTGGCTCTCTGCACGTATTCGCAGTTTGAAATTACGACATTTTATACAGAAAAATGCAAATTACTGAAAGCGGCGATGGATCACATTTTGCCCAAACCCTCTCTGCAGTTTTCAAAATATCCCAAACATCCCAAATTCGACTATTGAGCCATATTTTGGAGCAAAACTCTGGCTCTATGCACGTATTCGCAGTTTGAAATTACGAATTTTTATACCGAATATATGCCAATTACTGGGATCAGCGATGGGTCACATTTTGCCCAAACCCCTCTGCAGTTTTCGAAATATCCCAAACATCCCATATACAACCCTTGAGGAATTTTTTGGAGCCAATTTCTGGCTCTCTGCACGTATTCGCAGTATGAAATTCCGACTTTTTATACCGAAAATATGCCAGTTACTGAAAGCGGAGATAGATCACATTTTGCCCAAGCCCTCTCTGCAGTTTTCAAAATATCACAAACATCCCAAATTCGACGCTTGAACCATATTTTGTAGCCAAACTCTGGCTCTTTGCACGTATTCGCAGTTTGAAATTACGAATTTTATACCGAAAATATGCCAATTACTGAGAGCGGCGATGGGTCACAGTTTGCCCAAATTCACCCTGCAGTTTTGAAAATACCACAAACATCCCAAATTCGACGCTTGAACCATATTTTGTAGCCAAATTCTGGCTCTTTGCACGTATTCGCAGTTTGAAATTAGGACTTTTTATACAGGAAAAATGCCAATTACTGAAAGCGGCGATGGATCACATTTTGCCCAATCCCCCCCCTGCAGTTTTCAAAATATCCCAAACATCCCAAATTCGACCCTTGAGCAATATTGTGGAGCCAAATTCTGGCTCTATGCACGTATTCGCAGTTTGAAATTACGACTTTTTATACCAGAATATGCCAATTACTGAACGCGCCGATGAGTCACATTTTGCCCAAACCCTCCCTGCCGTTTTCAAAAAATCCCAAACATCCGAAATTCGACTATTGAGCAAATATTTTGGAGCCAAATTCTGGCTCTCTGAACGTATTCGCAGTTTGAAATTACGAGGTTTTATACCGAATATATGCCAATTACTAGGATCAGCGATGGGTCACATTTTGCCCAAATCCTCCCTGCAGTTTTAAAAATATCACAAACATCCCAAATTCAACGCTTGAACCATATTTTGGAGCCAAATTCTGGCTCTCTGCACGTATTCGCAGTTTGATATTACGACTTTTTATACAGGAAAAATACCAATTACTGAAAGCGGCGATGGGTCACATTTTGCCCAAACACCTCTGCAGTTTTCGAAATATCTCAAACATCCCAAATTCGACGCTTCGGCCATATTAAGGATCCATATTCTGGCTCTCTGCATGTATTCGCAGTTTGAAATTACGAATTTTATACCGAAAATATGCCCATTACTGAAAGCAGCGATGGGTCACTGTTTGCCCAAACCCACCCTGCAGTTTTGCAAATATCGTAAACATCCCAAATTCGACGCTTGAGCCATATTTTGGAGGCAAGTTCTGGCTCTCTGCACATATTCGCTTTTGAAATTATGAATTTTTATACCGAAAATATGCCAATTACTGAGCTCGCCGATGAGTCACATTTTGCCCAAATCCTCCCTGCAGTTTTCAAAATATACAAAACATCCCAAATTCGACACTTGAACCATATTTTGAAGCCAAATTCTGGCTCTCTGCACGTATTCGCAGTTTGAAATTACGAATTTTTATACTGAAATTATGCCAGTTACTGAAAGCAGCGATAGATCACATTTTGCCCAAGCCGTCTCTGCAGTTTTCCAAATTTTCCAAACGTCCCAAATTCGACTCTTGAGCCATATTTTTGCGCCAAATTCTGTCTCTCTGCACGTATTTGCAGTTTGAAATTACAAATTTTTATACCGAATATATGCCAATTACTGGGATCAGCGATGGGTCACATTTTGCCCAAACCCCTCTGTAGTTTTCGAAATATCCCAAACATCCCAAATACTACCCTTGAGGAATTTTTTGGAGCCAATTTCTGGCTCACTGCACGTATTCGCAGTATGAAATTAAGACTTTTTATACCGAAAATATGCCAGTTACTGAGAGCAGCGATGGATCACATTTTGTCCAAGCCCTCTCTGAAGTTTTCAAAATATCCCAAAAGTCCCAAATTCGACTCTTGAGCCATATTTTGGAGCCAAATTCGGCCTCTCGGCCCGTTTTCGCAGTTTGAAATTACGAATTTTATACCGAAAATATGCCAATTACTGAGAGCGGCGATGGGTCACAGTTTGCCCAAATTCACCCTGTAGTTTTGAAAATATCTCAAACATCCCAAATTCGACTCTTGAGCCATATTTTGGAACCAAACTCTGGCTCTCTGCACGTATTCGCAGTTTGAAATTACGACTTTTTATACCGACAATATGCCAAATACTGAAAGCGGCGATGAGTCACATTTTGCCCAAACTTCCCCTGCAGTTTTCAAATATCCCTAACATCCCAAACTCGACCCTTGAGCCATATTTTAGAGCCAAATTCTGGCTCTCTGCACGTATTCGCAATTTGAAATTACGACATTTTATACCAAAATATGCCAATTACTGAACGCGCCGATGAGTCACATTTTGGCCAAACCCTCTCTGCAGTTTTCAAAATATCCCAAACATCCCAAATTTGACCCTTGGGCAATATTTTGGAGCCAAATTCTCGCTCTCTGAACGTATTCGCAGTTTGAAATTACGACTTTTTATACCGAATATATGCCAATTACTGGGATCAGCGATGTGTCACATTTTGCCCAAACCCTCCCTGCAGTTTTCAAAATATCCCAAACATCCCAAATTCGACTCTTGAACCATATTTTGGAGCCAAATTCTGGCTCTCTGCACGTATTCGCAGTTTGAAATTACGACTTTTTATACAGAAAAAATGCCAATTACTGAAAGCGGCGATGGATCACATTTTGCCCAAACCCTCCCTGCAGTTTTCAAAATATCCCAAACATCCCAAATTCGACGCTTGAACCATATTTTGAAGCCAAATTCTGGCTCTCTGCATGTATTTGCAGTATGAAATAACGACTTTTTATACCGAAAAAATGCAGTCACTGAAAGCATCGATGGATCACATTTTGCCCAAGCCCTCCTTGCAATTTTCAAAATATCCCAAACGTCCCAAATTCGACGCTTGAGCCATATTTTGGAGCCAAATTCTGGCTCTCGGCACGTTTTCGCAGTTTGAAATTACGAATTTTATACCGAAAATATGCCAATTACTGAACGCGCCGATGAGTCACATTTTGCCCTAACCCTCCCTGCAGTTTTCAAAATATCCCAAACATTCCAAATTTGAAGCTTGAGCAATATTTTAGAGCAAAATTCTCGCTCTCTGCACGTATTCGCAGTTTGAAATTACGACATTTTATACCGAATATATGCCAATTAATGGGATCAGCGATGGGTTACATTTTGCCCAAACCCTCCCTGCAGTTTTAAAAATATCACAAACATCCCAAATTCGACGATTGATCCATAATTTGGAGCTAAATTCTGGCTCTCTGCACGTATTCGCAGTTTGAAATTACGACTTTTTATACAGAAAAAATGCCAATTACTGAAAGCGGCGATGGATCACGTTTTGCCCAAACCCTCCCTGCAGTTTTCAAAATATCCCAAACGTCCAAAATTCGACCCTTGAGCCATATTTTGGAGCCAAATTCTGGCTCTCTGCACGTATTCGCAGTTTGAAATTGCGAATTTTATACCGAAAATATTCAATTACTGAGAGCAGCGATATGTCACAGTTTGCCCAAACCCTCCCTGCAGTTTTAAAAATATCCCAAACATTCCAAATTTGACTATTGAACTACAATTTGGAGCCAAATTATGGCTCTCTGCACGTATTCGCAGTTTGAAATTACGAATTTTTATACCGAATATATGCCAGTTACTGAAAGCGGCGATGTATCACATTTTGCCCAAGCCCTCTGCAGTTTTCAAAATATCACAAACATCCCAAATTCGACGCTTGAACCATATTTTGTAGCCAAACTCTGGCTCTTTGCATGTATTCGCAGTTTGAAATTACGAATTTCATACCGAAAATATGCCAATTACTGAGAGCGGCGATGGGTCACAGTTTGCCCAAACCCTCCCTGCAGTTTTAAAAAAACCACAAACATCCCAAATTCGACTTCTGAGCTATATTTTGGAACCAAACTCTGGCTCTCTGCACGTATTCGCAGTTTGAAATTACGACATTTTATACCGAATATATGCCAATTCCTGGGATCAGCGATGGGTCACATTTTGCCCAAACCCTCCCTGCAGTTTTAAAAATACCACAAACATCCCAAATTCGACTTCTGAGCTATATTTTGGAACCAAACTCTGGCTCTCTGCACGTATTCGCAGTTTGAAATTACGACATTTTATACCGAATATATGCCAATTCCTGGGATCAGCGATGGGTCACATTTTGCCCAAACCCTCCCTGCAGTTTTAAAAATACCACAAACATCCCAAATTCGACGCTTGAACCATATTTTGTAGCCAAATTCTGGCTCTTTGCACGTATTCGCAGTTTGAAATTACGACTTTTTATACAGAAAAAATGCCAATTACTGAGAGCGGCGATGAGTCACATTTTGCCTAAACCCCCCCTGCAGTTTTCAAAATATCCCAAACATCCCAAATTCGACGCTTGTGCAATATTTTGGAGCCAAATTCAGGCTCTATGTACGTATTCGCAGTTTGAAATTACGACTTTTTATACCAAAATATACCAATTACTGAACGCGCCGATGAGTCACATTTTGCCCAAACCCTCCCTGCAGTTTTCAAAATATCCCAAACATCCCAAATTCGACTATTGAGCAATATTTTGGAGCCAAATTCTGGCTCTGTGCACGTATTCGCAGTTTAAAATTACGACTTTTTATACCGAATATATGCCAATTACTGGGATCAGCGATGTGTCACATTTTGCCCAAACCCTCCCTGCAGTTTTAAAAATATCACAAACATCCCAAATTCGACTCTTGAACCATATTTTGGAGCCAAACTCTGGCTCTCTGCACGTATTCGCAGTATGAAATTACGACTTTTTATACAGAAAAAATGCCAATTACTGAACGCGCCGAAGAGTCACATTTTGCCCAAATCCTCCCTGCAGTTCTCAAAATATCCCAAACATCCCAAATTCGACTATTGAGCCATATTTTGGAGCCGAACTCTGGCTCTCTGCACGTATTCGCAGTTTGAAATTACGAATTTTTATACCGAATATATGCCAATTACTGGGATCAGCGATGGGTCACATTTTGCCCAAACCCCTCTGCAGTTTTCGAAATATCCCAAACATCCCAAATACGACCCTTGAGGAATTTTTTGGAGCCAATTTCTGGCTCACTGCACGTATTCGCAGTATGAAATTACGACTTTTTATACCGGAAATTTGCCAGTTACTGAAAGCAGCGATGGATCACATTTTGCCCAAGCCCTCTCTGAAGTTTTCAAAATATCCCAAAAGTCCTAAATTCGACTCTTGAGCCATATTTTGGAGCCAAATTCGGCCTCTCGGCCCGTTTTCGCAGTTTGAAATTACGAATTTTATACCGAAAATATGCAAATTACTGAGAGCGGCGATGGGTCACAGTTTGCCCAAATTCACCCTGTAGCTTTGAAAATATTTCAAACATCCCAAATTCGACTCTTGAGCCATATTTTGGAACCAAACTCTGGCTCTCTGCACGTATTCGCAGTTTGAAATTACGAATTTTTATACCGAATATATGCCAATTACTGGGATCAGCGATGTGTCACATTTTGCCCAAACTCTCCCTGCAGTTTTAAAAATATCATAAACATCCCAAATTCGACTCTTGAATAATATTTTGGAGCCAAATTCTGGCTCTCTGCACGTATTCGCAGTTTGAAATTACGACTTTTTATACAGAAAAAATGCCAATTACTGAAAGCGGCGATGGATCACATTTTGCCCAAGCCCTCCCTGCAGTTTTCAAAATATCCCAAACATCCCAAATTCGACGCTTAAACCATATTTTGAAGCCAAATTCTGGCTCTCTGCACGTATTCGCAGTATGAAATAAAGACTTTTTATACCGAAAATATGCCAGTCACTGAAAGCATCGATGGATCACATTTTGCCCAAGCCCTCCCTGCAGTTTTCAAAATATTCCAAACGTCCCAAATTCGACTCGTGAGCCATATTTTGGAGCCAAATTCTGGCTCTCAGCACGTTTTCGCAGTTTGAAATTACGAATTTTATACCGAAAATATGCCAATTACTGAACGCGCCGATGAGTCACATTTTGCCCTAACCCTCCCTGCAGTTTTCAAAATATCCCAAACATTCCAAATTTGAAGCTTGAGCAATATTTTAGAGCAAAATTCTCGCTCTCTGCACGTATTCGCAGTTTGAAATTACGACATTTTATACAGAAAAATGCCAATTACTGAAAGCGGCGATGGATCACATTTTGCCCAAACCCTCTCTGCAGTTTTCAAAATTTCCCAAACATCCCAAATTCGACGCTTGGGCCCTATTAACGAGCCAAATTCTGGCTCTCTGCATGTATTCGCAGTTTGAAATTACGAATTTTATACCGAAAATATGCCAAAAAAATGAGTACATTCAAACATTTTAACCTGATATCACTCCACATGAAAAACGTGAAAAAAGTAACTATAATACCATATTCGAGGACTTTTACATAGAATCATAGAGCGATGTTGCGTATTATTTTGATCAATAAAAAGGCATATGAAAACGTTGTTTCCAATTCAAATAATAAAAACCAATGTGTTTTCTATAGAATTACCTATAGTGTTCCTGAATTTCTGTTTATATCATCGTAAGAAGAGGTACTCATAAAACTGCTTTACTCCGGCTGAAAGTTCGAAATATGCAATAAAAACAGAAAATCTCCCCTAATCAATATCTTACTCACTATTTTAACGAGATACAAATAGTTGATTTAAAATCAAGTATTTAATTTTAATTTGCAATTAATTACGTGTTTGCATCATATTTATCGTAAATTTATTGAATTAATGGCAATAAACCGAAAAGGCTTGAAAACGCGGAAAAATGGCAAAATATTGCCTAAATCGTTGATATTTGGTTTAAATCTTAAAGAAAACAAGGATGAAAAACCTCAAAATATTCCTAAATTCGATGATATTATATACAAAGCACAATGCATGAAAACGCAATAAATATTGCTTAAAACGCAATATTATGCGAAATTCTGAGATTTGTAGGCTAAATTACCTTTTGCGAGACAACATGAAGTAGTATCAAAATATTAGTAAAATCGAACATATTTACCTAAAATTACTTGAAAATTAAAAATGAAAAACGTGAAAGTCACTAATAATACAAAATTTGACGATTTTTACATCAAATCATAGAGCGAGGTTGCGTATTATTTTGATCATTAAAAAGGCATATGAAAACGTTGTTTCAAATTCAAATGATAAAAATCAATGTGTTTTCTTTAGAATTAAATTTTGAATTTTTGCCGTTATTTCGATACTATTTCATGTAGTATCACGATATGTGATTTGGCCTTCAAATCTCAGAATTTCGCATAATATTGCATTTTAAGCAAGTTTTCTTGCATTTTGTTTCGTACGAAAAAACATCGAATTTAGCAATATTTTGACGTTCATCATCCCTTTTTCCTTTGTGATTTAAACAAAATATCATCGAATTAGGCAAAATTTTGCCGTTTTTCCACGTTTTTGTGAATTTTCAGTTTATTTGTATTAATTCATTATATATACGATAAAAATGATGCAAACACATAATTGATTAGATAATAACCTTAAATACTTAATTTTCAATCAACTATTTGTTTCTCGTTAAAATACTGAGTAGGATATTGAAAAGGGGAGAAGTTCTATTTTTATTGCATATATCGACGTTTCAGCTGGAATAGAGATGTTTTCGTGTACATCTTCCATCGGTAATATAAACGGAAAATCATGAACATTTTAGTTAATTCTAATGAAAACACATTGTTTTTTATCATTTGTATTGGAAACAACATTGTCGTATGTCTTTTCTTGGATCTAAATAATACGAAACCTCGCTCTATGATATGAATTTAAAATCCTCAAATATGGTTAAATAGTGACTTTTTCACGTTTTTCATGTAGTTTGATAATACGTAAATATATTCATTTATATCAATATTTCGATACTATTTCATGTAGTATCACGACATGTGATTTGGCCTTCCAAATCTCAGAATTTCGCATAATATTGCATTTTAAGCAAGTTTTCTTGCATTTTGTTTCGTACGAAAATCATCAAATTTAGGAATATTTTGACGTTTATCATGCCCTTTTCCTTTATGTGACTTAAACATAATATCATCGAATTAGGCAATATTTTGCCGTTTTCCACGTTTTTGTGAATTTTCAGTTTATTGTTATTAACTCATTATATATACGATAAAAATGATGCAAACACATAATTGATTAGAAATTAATCTTAAATACTTCATTTTCAATCAACCATTTGTTTCTCGTTAAAATACTGAGTAGGATATTTAAAAGGGGAGAAGTTCTGTTTTTATTGCATATATCGACGTTTCAGCCGGAATAGAGATGTTTTCGTGTACGTCTTCCATCGGTAAAATAAACGGAAAATCAGGAACATTTTAGTTAATTCTATTGAAAACACATTGATTTTTATCGTTTGTATTGGATAAAACATTGTCAAATGTCTTTTCTTGGATCTAAATAATACGAAATCTCGCTCTATGATTTGAAGTTAAAATCCTCATATATGGTAAAATTTTGACTTTTTTACGTTAATCATGTAGTTTGATATTACGTAAATATATTCATTTTACCAATATTTCGATACTATTTCATGTAGTATCACGATATGTGATTTGGCCTTCAAATCTCAGAATTTCGAATAATATTGCATTTTAAGCAAGTTTTCTTGCATTATGTTTTGTACGAAAAATCAACGAATTTAGCAATATTTTGACGTTTATCATCCCCTTTTCCTTTATGTGATTTAAACAAAATATCATCGAATTAGGCAACATTTTCCCGTTTTTCCACGTTTTTGTGAATTTTCAGTTTATTGTTATTAATTCATTATATATACGATAAAAATGATGCAAACACATAATTGATTAGAAATTAACCTCAAATACTTCATTTTCAATCAACCATTTGTTTCTCGTTAAAATACTGAGTAGGATATTGAAAAGGTGAGAAGTTCTGTTTTTATTGCATATATCGACGTTTCAGCCGGAATAGAGGTTTTCGTGTACATCTTCCATCGGTAATACTAACGGAAAATCAGGAACATATTAGTTAATTCTATTGAAAACACATTGATTTTTATCGTTTGTATTGGAAACAACATTGTCAAATGTCTTTTTTTGGATCAAAATAATACGAAACCTCGCTCTATGATTTGAAGTTAAAATCCCCATATATGGTAAAATAGTGACTTTTTCACGTTAATCATGCAGTTTGATATTTCGTAAATATAATCATTTTTACCAATATTTCGATACTATTTCATGTAGTATCACGTATTCGCTTTTTGAAATTACGATATTTTATACCGAAAATATGCCAATTACTGAGCGCGCCGATGAGTTACATTCTGCCCAAATCCTCCCTGCAGTTTTCAAAATATACCAAACATCCCAAATTCGACACTTGAAACATATTTTGAAGCCAAATTCTGGCTCTCGGCACGTTTTCGCTGTTTGAAATTACGA
Organism: Procambarus clarkii; assembly: GCF_040958095.1. Lineage (NCBI taxonomy): Eukaryota > Metazoa > Arthropoda > Malacostraca > Decapoda > Cambaridae > Procambarus > Procambarus clarkii. The sequence continues at coordinate 1,155,775 of NW_027189152.1, read as the reverse complement.
ATTTTATACCGAAAATATCCAATTACTGAGACCAGCGATATGTCACAGTTTGCCCAAACCCACCCTGCAGTTTTGAAAATATCCCAAACATCCCAAATTCGACTATTGAACCATAATTTGGAGCCAAATTCTGGCTCTCTGCACGTATTCGCAGTTTGAAATTACGACGTTTTATACCAAAATATGCCAATTACTGAACGCGCCGATGAGTCACATTTTGCCCAAACCCTTCCTGCAGTTTTCAAAATATCCAAAACATCCCAAATTTGACGCTTGAGCAATATTTTGGAGCAAAATTCTCGCTCTCTGCCTGAATTCGCAGTTTGAAATTATGACTTTTTATACCGAATATATGCCAATAACTGGGATCAGCGATGGGTCACATTTTGCCTAAACCCTCCCTGCAGTTTTAAAAATATCACAAACATCCCAAATTCGACTCTTGAACCATATTTTGGAGCCAAATTCTGGCTCTCTGCACGTATTCGCAGTTTGAAATTACGACATTTTATACAGAAAAATGCCAATTACTGAAAGCGGCGATGGATCACATTTTGCCCAAACCCTCTCTGCAGTTTTCAAAATTTCCCAAACATCCCAAATTCGACGCTTGGGCCCTATTAACGAGCCAAATTCTGGCTCTCTGCATGTATTCGCAGTTTGAAATTACGAATTTTATACCGAAAATATGCCAAAAAAATGAGTACATTCAAACATTTTAACCTGATATCACTCCACATGAAAAACGTGAAAAAAGTAACTATAATACCATATTCGAGGACTTTTACATAGAATCATAGAGCGATGTTGCGTATTATTTTGATCAATAAAAAGGCATATGAAAACGTTGTTTCCAATTCAAATAATAAAAACCAATGTGTTTTCTATAGAATTACCTATAGTGTTCCTGAATTTCTGTTTATATCATCGTAAGAAGAGGTACTCATAAAACTGCTTTACTCCGGCTGAAACTTCGAAATATGCAATAAAAACAGAAAATCTCCCCTAATCAATATCTAACTCACTATTTTAACGAGATACAAATAGTTGATTTAAAATCAAGTATTTAATTTTAATTTGCAATTAATTACGTGTTTGCATCATATTTATCGTAAATTTATTGAATTAATGGCAATAAACCGAAAAGGCTTGAAAACGCGGAAAAATGGCAAAATATTGCCTAAATCGTTGATATTTGGTTTAAATCTTAAAGAAAACAAGGATGAAAAACCTCAAAATATTCCTAAATTCGATGATATTATATACAAAGCACAATGCATGAAAACGCAATAAATATTGCTTAAAACGCAATATTATGCGAAATTCTGAGATTTGTAGGCTAAATTACCTTTTGCGAGACAACATGAAGTAGTATCAAAATATTAGTAAAATCGAACATATTTACCTAAAATTACTTGAAAATTAAAAATGAAAAACGTGAAAGTCACTAAAAATACAAAATTTGACGATTTTTACATCAAATCATAGAGCGAGGTTGCGTATTATTTTGATCATTAAAAAGGCATATGAAAACGTTGTTTCAAATTCAAATGATAAAAATCAATGTGTTTTCTTTAGAATTAAATTTTGAATTTTTGCCGTTATTTCGATACTATTTCATGTAGTATCACGATATGTGATTTGGCCTTCAAATCTCAGAATTTCGCATAATATTGCATTTTAAGCAAGTTTTCTTGCATTTTGTTTCGTACGAAAAAACATCGAATTTAGCAATATTTTGACGTTCATCATCCCTTTTTCCTTTGTGATTTAAACAAAATATCATCGAATTAGGCAAAATTTTGCCGTTTTTCCACGTTTTTGTGAATTTTCAGTTTATTTGTATTAATTCATTATATATACGATAAAAATGATGCAAACACATAATTGATTAGATAATAACCTTAAATACTTAATTTTCAATCAACTATTTGTTTCTCGTTAAAATACTGAGTAGGATATTGAAAAGGGGAGAAGTTCTATTTTTATTGCATATATCGACGTTTCAGCTGGAATAGAGATGTTTTCGTGTACATCTTCCATCGGTAATATAAACGGAAAATCATGAACATTTTAGTTAATTCTAATGAAAACACATTGATTTTTATCGTTTGTATTGGATAAAACATTGTCAAATGTCTTTTCTTGGATCTAAATAATACGAAATCTCGCTCTATGATTTGAAGTTAAAATCCTCATATATGGTAAAATTTTGACTTTTTTACGTTAATCATGTAGTTTGATATTACGTAAATATATTCATTTTACCAATATTTCGATACTATTTCATGTAGTATCACGATATGTGATTTGGCCTTCAAATCTCAGAATTTCGAATAATATTGCATTTTAAGCAAGTTTTCTTGCATTATGTTTTGTACGAAAAATCAACGAATTTAGCAATATTTTGACGTTTATCATCCCCTTTTCCTTTATGTGATTTAAACAAAATATCATCGAATTAGGCAACATTTTCCCGTTTTTCCACGTTTTTGTGAATTTTCAGTTTATTGTTATTAATTCATTATATATACGATAAAAATGATGCAAACACATAATTGATTAGAAATTAACCTCAAATACTTCATTTTCAATCAACCATTTGTTTCTCATTAAAATACTGAGTAGGATATTGAAAAGGTGAGAAGTTCTGTTTTTATTGCATAAATCGACGTTTCAGCCGGAATAGAGGTTTTCGTGTACATCTTCCATCGGTAATACTAACGGAAAATCAGGAACATATTAGTTAATTCTATTGAAAACACATTGATTTTTATCGTTTGTATTGGAAACAACATTGTCAAATGTCTTTTTTTGGATCAAAATAATACGAAACCTCGCTCTATGATTTGAAGTTAAAATCCCCATATATGGTAAAATAGTGACTTTTTCACGTTAATCATGCAGTTTGATATTTCGTAAATATAATCATTTTTACCAATATTTCGATACTATTTCATGTAGTATCACGTATTCGCTTTTTGAAATTACGATATTTTATACCGAAAATATGCCAATTACTGAGCGCGCCGATGAGTTACATTCTGCCCAAATCCTCCCTGCAGTTTTCAAAATATACCAAACATCCCAAATTCGACACTTGAAACATATTTTGAAGCCAAATTCTGGCTCTCTGCACGTATTCGCAGTTTGAAAATATGACTTTTTTTACCGAATATATGCCAATTACTGGGATCAGCGATGGGTCACATTTTGCCCAAACCCTCCCTGCAGTTTTAAAAATACCACAATCATCCCAATTTCGACTCTTGATCCATATTTTGGAGAAAATTCTGGCTCTTTGCACGTATTCGCAGTTTGAAATTATGACTTTTTATTCAGAAAAAATGCCAATTACTAAAAGCGGCGATGGATCACATTTTGCCCAAACCCTCCCTGCTGTTTTTAAAATATCCCAAACATCCCAAATTCGACGCTTGGGTCATATTAAGGAACCAAATTCTGGCTCTCTGCATGTTTTCGCAGTTTGAAATTACGAATTTTTTACCGAAAATTTGCCAATTACTGAGAGCGGCGATGGGTCACAGTTTGCCCAAACCCACCTTGTAGTTTTGAGATTATCTCAAACATCCCAAATTCGACTCTTGAACCATATTTTGGAGCCAAATTCTGGCTCTCTGCACGTATTCGCAGTTTGAAATTACGACATTTTATACAGAAAAATGCAAATTACTGAAAGCGGCGATGGATCACATTTTGCCCAAACCCTCTCTGCAGTTTTCAAAATATCCCAAACATCCCAAATTCGACTATTGAGCCATATTTTGGAGCAAAACTCTGGCTCTATGCACGTATTCGCAGTTTGAAATTACGAATTTTTATACCGAATATATGCCAATTACTGGGATCAGCGATGGGTCACATTTTGCCCAAACCCCTCTGCAGTTTTCGAAATATCCCAAACATCCCATATACAACCCTTGAGGAATTTTTTGGAGCCAATTTCTGGCACTCTGCACGTATTCGCAGTATGAAATTCCGACTTTTTATACCGAAAATATGCCAGTTACTGAAAGCGGAGATAGATCACATTTTGCCCAAGCCCTCTCTGCAGTTTTCAAAATCACAAACATCCCAAATTCGACGCTTGAACCATATTTTGTAGCCAAACTCTGGCTCTTTGCACGTATTCGCAGTTTGAAATTACGAATTTTATACCGAAAATATGCCAATTACTGAGAGCGGCGATGGGTCACAGTTTGCCCAAATTCACCCTGCAGTTTTGAAAATACCACAAACATCCCAAATTCGACGCTTGAACCATATTTTGTAGCCAAATTCTGGCTCTTTGCACGTATTCGCAGTTTGAAATTAGGACTTTTTATACAGAAAAATGCCAATTACTGAAAGCGGCGATGGATCACATTTTGCCCAATCCCCCCCCTGCAGTTTTCAAAATATCCCAAACATCCCAAATTCGACCCTTGAGCAATATTGTGGAGCCAAATTCTGGCTCTATGCACGTATTCGCAGTTTGAAATTACGACTTTTTACCAGAATATGCCAATTACTGAACGCGCCGATGAGTCACATTTTGCCCAAACCCTCCCTGCCGTTTTCAAAAAATCCCAAACATCCGAAATTCGACTATTGAGCAAATATTTTGGAGCCAAATTCTGGCTCTCTGAACGTATTCGCAGTTTGAAATTACGAGGTTTTATACCGAATATATGCCAATTACTAGGATCAGCGATGGGTCACATTTTGCCCAAATCCTCCCTGCAGTTTTAAAAATATCACAAACATCCCAAATTCAACGCTTGAACCATATTTTGGAGCCAAATTCTGGCTCTCTGCACGTATTCGCAGTTTGATATTACGACTTTTTATACAGGAAAAATACCAATTACTGAAAGCGGCGATGGGTCACATTTTGCCCAAACACCTCTGCAGTTTTCGAAATATCTCAAACATCCAAATTCGACGCTTCGGCCATATTAAGGATCCATATTCTGGCTCTCTGCATGTATTCGCAGTTTGAAATTACGAATTTTATACCGAAAATATGCCCATTACTGAAAGCAGCGATGGGTCACTGTTTGCCCAAACCCACCCTGCAGTTTTGCAAATATCGTAAACATCCCAAATTCGACGCTTGAGCCATATTTTGGAGGCAAGTTCTGGCTCTCTGCACATATTCGCTTTTTGAAATTATGAATTTTTATACCGAAAATATGCCAATTACTGAGCTCGCCGATGAGTCACATTTTGCCCAAATCCTCCCTGCAGTTTTCAAAATATACAAAACATCCCAAATTCGACACTTGAACCATATTTTGAAGCCAAATTCTGGCTCTCTGCACGTATTCGCAGTTTGAAATTACGAATTTTTATACTGAAATTATGCCAGTTACTGAAAGCAGCGATAGATCACATTTTGCCCAAGCCGTCTCTGCAGTTTTCCAAATTTTCCAAACGTCCCAAATTCGACTCTTGAGCCATATTTTTGCGCCAAATTCTGTCTCTCTGCACGTATTTGCAGTTTGAAATTACAAATTTTTATACCGAATATATGCCAATTACTGGGATCAGCGATGGGTCACATTTTGCCCAAACCCCTCTGTAGTTTTCGAAATATCCCAAACATCCCAAATACTACCCTTGAGGAATTTTTTGGAGCCAATTTCTGGCTCACTGCACGTATTCGCAGTATGAAATTAAGACTTTTTATACCGAAAATATGCCAGTTACTGAGAGCAGCGATGGATCACATTTTGTCCAAGCCCTCTGAAGTTTTCAAAATATCCCAAAAGTCCCAAATTCGACTCTTGAGCCATATTTTGGAGCCAAATTCGGCCTCTCGGCCCGTTTTCGCAGTTTGAAATTACGAATTTTATACCGAAAATATGCCAATTACTGAGAGCGGCGATGGGTCACAGTTTGCCCAAATTCACCCTGTAGTTTTGAAAATATCTCAAACATCCCAAATTCGACTCTTGAGCCATATTTTGGAACCAAACTCTGGCTCTCTGCACGTATTCGCAGTTTGAAATTACGACTTTTTATACGACAATATGCCAAATACTGAAAGCGGCGATGAGTCACATTTTGCCCAAACTTCCCCTGCAGTTTTCAAAATATCCCTAACATCCCAAACTCGACCCTTGAGCCATATTTTAGAGCCAAATTCTGGCTCTCTGCACGTATTCGCAATTTGAAATTACGACATTTTATACCAAAATATGCCAATTACTGAACGCGCCGATGAGTCACATTTTGGCCAAACCCTCTCTGCAGTTTTCAAAATATCCCAAACATCCCAAATTTGACCCTTGGGCAATATTTTGGAGCCAAATTCTCGCTCTCTGCTCTCTGAACGTATTCGCAGTTTGAAATTACGACTTTTTATACCGAATATATGCCAATTACTGGGATCAGCGATGTGTCACATTTTGCCCAAACCCTCCCTGCAGTTTTCAAAATATCCCAAACATCCCAAATTCGACTCTTGAACCATATTTTGGAGCCAAATTCTGGCTCTCTGCACGTATTCGCAGTTTGAAATTACGACTTTTTATACAGAAAAAATGCCAATTACTGAAAGCGGCGATGGATCACATTTTGCCCAAACCCTCCCTGCAGTTTTCAAAATATCCCAAACATCCCAAATTCGACGCTTGAACCATATTTTGAAGCCAAATTCTGGCTCTCTGCATGTATTTGCAGTATGAAATAACGACTTTTTATACCGAAAAAATGCAGTCACTGAAAGCATCGATGGATCACATTTTGCCCAAGCCCTCCTTGCAATTTTCAAAATATCCCAAACGTCCCAAATTCGACGCTTGAGCCATATTTTGGAGCCAAATTCTGGCTCTCGGCACGTTTTCGCAGTTTGAAATTACGAATTTTATACCGAAAATATGCCAATTACTGAACGCGCCGATGAGTCACATTTTGCCCTAACCCTCCCTGCAGTTTTCAAAATATCCCAAACATTCCAAATTTGAAGCTTGAGCAATATTTTAGAGCAAAATTCTCGCTCTCTGCACGTATTCGCAGTTTGAAATTACGACATTTTATACCGAATATATGCCAATTAATGGGATCAGCGATGGGTTACATTTTGCCCAAACCCTCCCTGCAGTTTTAAAAATATCACAAACATCCCAAATTCGACGATTGATCCATAATTTGGAGCTAAATTCTGGCTCTCTGCACGTATTCGCAGTTTGAAATTACGACTTTTTATACAGAAAAAATGCCAATTACTGAAAGCGGCGATGGATCACGTTTTGCCCAAACCCTCCCTGCAGTTTTCAAAATATCCCAAACGTCCAAAATTCGACCCTTGAGCCATATTTTGGAGCCAAATTCTGGCTCTCTGCACGTATTCGCAGTTTGAAATTGCGAATTTTATACCGAAAATATTCAATTACTGAGAGCAGCGATATGTCACAGTTTGCCCAAACCCTCCCTGCAGTTTTAAAAATATCCCAAACATTCCAAATTTGACTATTGAACTACAATTTGGAGCCAAATTATGGCTCTCTGCACGTATTCGCAGTTTGAAATTACGAATTTTTATACCGAATATATGCCAGTTACTGAAAGCGGCGATGTATCACATTTTGCCCAAGCCCTCTCTGCAGTTTTCAAAATATCACAAACATCCCAAATTCGACGCTTGAACCATATTTTGTAGCCAAACTCTGGCTCTTTGCATGTATTCGCAGTTTGAAATTACGAATTTCATACCGAAAATATGCCAATTACTGAGAGCGGCGATGGGTCACAGTTTGCCCAAACCCTCCCTGCAGTTTTAAAAAAACCACAAACATCCCAAATTCGACTTCTGAGCTATATTTTGGAACCAAACTCTGGCTCTCTGCACGTATTCGCAGTTTGAAATTACGACATTTTATACCGAATATATGCCAATTCCTGGGATCAGCGATGGGTCACATTTTGCCCAAACCCTCCCTGCAGTTTTAAAAATACCACAAACATCCCAAATTCGACTTCTGAGCTATATTTTGGAACCAAACTCTGGCTCTCTGCACGTATTCGCAGTTTGAAATTACGACATTTTATACCGAATATATGCCAATTCCTGGGATCAGCGATGGGTCACATTTTGCCCAAACCCTCCCTGCAGTTTTAAAAATACCACAAACATCCCAAATTCGACGCTTGAACCATATTTTGTAGCCAAATTCTGGCTCTTTGCACGTATTCGCAGTTTGAAATTACGACTTTTTATACAGAAAAAATGCCAATTACTGAGAGCGGCGATGAGTCACATTTTGCCTAAACCCCCCTGCAGTTTTCAAAATATCCCAAACATCCCAAATTCGACGCTTGTGCAATATTTTGGAGCCAAATTCAGGCTCTATGTACGTATTCGCAGTTTGAAATTACGACTTTTTATACCAAAATATACCAATTACTGAACGCGCCGATGAGTCACATTTTGCCCAAACCCTCCCTGCAGTTTTCAAAATATCCCAAACATCCCAAATTCGACTATTGAGCAATATTTTGGAGCCAAATTCTGGCTCTGTGCACGTATTCGCAGTTTAAAATTACGACTTTTTATACCGAATATATGCCAATTACTGGGATCAGCGATGTGTCACATTTTGCCCAAACCCTCCCTGCAGTTTTAAAAATATCACAAACATCCCAAATTCGACTCTTGAACCATATTTTGGAGCCAAACTCTGGCTCTCTGCACGTATTCGCAGTATGAAATTACGACTTTTTATACAGAAAAAATGCCAATTACTGAACGCGCCGAAGAGTCACATTTTGCCCAAATCCTCCCTGCAGTTCTCAAAATATCCCAAACATCCCAAATTCGACTATTGAGCCATATTTTGGAGCCGAACTCTGGCTCTCTGCACGTATTCGCAGTTTGAAATTACGAATTTTTATACCGAATATATGCCAATTACTGGGATCAGCGATGGGTCACATTTTGCCCAAACCCCTCTGCAGTTTTCGAAATATCCCAAACATCCCAAATACGACCCTTGAGGAATTTTTTGGAGCCAATTTCTGGCTCACTGCACGTATTCGCAGTATGAAATTACGACTTTTTATACCGGAAATTTGCCAGTTACTGAAAGCAGCGATGGATCACATTTTGCCCAAGCCCTCTCTGAAGTTTTCAAAATATCCCAAAAGTCCTAAATTCGACTCTTGAGCCATATTTTGGAGCCAAATTCGGCCTCTCGGCCCGTTTTCGCAGTTTGAAATTACGAATTTTATACCGAAAATATGCAAATTACTGAGAGCGGCGATGGGTCACAGTTTGCCCAAATTCACCCTGTAGCTTTGAAAATATTTCAAACATCCCAAATTCGACTCTTGAGCCATATTTTGGAACCAAACTCTGGCTCTCTGCACGTATTCGCAGTTTGAAATTACGAATTTTTATACCGAATATATGCCAATTACTGGGATCAGCGATGTGTCACATTTTGCCCAAACTCTCCCTGCAGTTTTAAAAATATCATAAACATCCCAAATTCGACTCTTGAATAATATTTTGGAGCCAAATTCTGGCTCTCTGCACGTATTCGCAGTTTGAAATTACGACTTTTTATACAGAAAAAATGCCAATTACTGAAAGCGGCGATGGATCACATTTTGCCCAAGCCCTCCCTGCAGTTTTCAAAATATCCCAAACATCCCAAATTCGACGCTTAAACCATATTTTGAAGCCAAATTCTGGCTCTCTGCACGTATTCGCAGTATGAAATAAAGACTTTTTATACCGAAAATATGCCAGTCACTGAAAGCATCGATGGATCACATTTTGCCCAAGCCCTCCCTGCAGTTTTCAAAATATTCCAAACGTCCCAAATTCGACTCGTGAGCCATATTTTGGAGCCAAATTCTGGCTCTCAGCACGTTTTCGCAGTTTGAAATTACGAATTTTATACCGAAAATATGCCAATTACTGAACGCGCCGATGAGTCACATTTTGCCCTAACCCTCCCTGCAGTTTTCAAAATATCCCAAACATTCCAAATTTGAAGCTTGAGCAATATTTTAGAGCAAAATTCTCGCTCTCTGCACGTATTCGCAGTTTGAAATTACGACATTTTATACCGAATATATGCCAATTAATGGGATCAGCGATGGGTTACATTTTGCCCAAACCCTCCCTGCAGTTTTAAAAATATCACAAACATCCCAAATTCGACGCTTGATCCATAATTTGGAGCTAAATTCTGGCTCTCTGCACGAATTCGCAGTTTGAAATTACGACTTTTTATACAGAAAAAATGCCAATTACTGAAAGCGGCGATGGATCACGTTTTGCCCAAGCCCTCTCTGAAGTTTTCAAAATATCCCAAAAGTCCCAAATTCGACTCTTGAGCCATATTTTGGAGCCAAATTCGGCCTCTCGGCCCGTTTTCGCAGTTTGAAATTACGAATTTTATACCGAAAATATGCAAATTACTGAGAGCGGCGATGGGTCACAGTTTGCCCAAATTCACCCTGTAGCTTTGAAAATATTTCAAACATCCCAAATTCGACTCTTGAGCCATATTTTGGAACCAAACTCTGGCTCTCTGCACGTATTCGCAGTTTGAAATTACGAATTTTTATACCGAATATATGCCAATTACTGGGATCAGCGATGTGTCACATTTTGCCCAAACTCTCCCTGCAGTTTTAAAAATATCATAAACATCCCAAATTCGACTCTTGAATAATATTTTGGAGCCAAATTCTGGCTCTCTGCACGTATTCGCAGTTTGAAATTACGACTTTTTATACAGAAAAAATGCCAATTACTGAAAGCGGCGATGGATCACATTTTGCCCAAGCCCTCCCTGCAGTTTTCAAAATATCCCAAACATCCCAAATTCGACGCTTAAACCATATTTTGAAGCCAAATTCTGGCTCTCTGCACGTATTCGCAGTATGAAATAAAGACTTTTTATACCGAAAATATGCCAGTCACTGAAAGCATCGATGGATCACATTTTGCCCAAGCCCTCCCTGCAGTTTTCAAAATATTCCAAACGTCCCAAATTCGACTCGTGAGCCATATTTTGGAGCCAAATTCTGGCTCTCAGCACGTTTTCGCAGTTTGAAATTACGAATTTTATACCGAAAATATGCCAATTACTGAACGCGCCGATGAGTCACATTTTGCCCTAACCCTCCCTGCAGTTTTCAAAATATCCCAAACATCCCAAATTTGACGCTTGAGCAATATTTTGGAGCAAAATTCTCGCTCTCTGCACGTATTCGCAGTTTGAAATTACGACATTTTATACCGAATATATGCCAATTAATGGAATCAGCGATGGGTTACATTTTGCCCAAACCCTCCCTGCAGTTTTAAAAATATCACTAACATCCCAAATTCGACGCTTGAACCATAATTTGGAGCCAAATTCTGGCTCTCTGCACGTATTCGCAGTTTAAAATTACGACTTTTTATACAGAAAAAATGCCAATTACTGAAAGTGGCGATGGATCACGTTTTGCCCAAACCCTCCCTGCAGTTTTCAAAATTTTCCAAACGTCCCAAATTCGACTCGTGAGCCATATTTTGGAGCCAAATTCTGGCTCTCAGCACGTTTTCGCAGTTTGAAATTACGAATTTTATACCGAAAATATGCCAATTACTGAACGCGCCGATGAGTCACATTTTGCCCTAACCCTCCTGCAGTTTTCAAAATATCCCAAACATCCCAAATTTGACGCTTGAGCAATATTTTGGAGCAAAATTCTCGCTCTCTGCACGTATTCGCAGTTTGAAATTACGACATTTTATACCGAATATATGCCAATTAATGGAATCAGCGATGGGTTACATTTTGCCCAAACCCTCCCTGCAGTTTTAAAAATATCACTAACATCCCAAATTCGACGCTTAAACCATATTTTGAAGCCAAATTCTGGCTCTCTGCACGTATTCGCAGTATGAAATAAAGACTTTTTATACCGAAAATATGCCAGTCACTGAAAGCATCGATGGATCACATTTTGCCCAAGCCCTCCCTGCAGTTTTCAAAATATTCCAAACGTCCCAAATTCGACTCGTGAGCCATATTTTGGAGCCAAATTCTGGCTCTCAGCACGTTTTCGCAGTTTGAAATTACGAATTTTATACCGAAAATATGCCAATTTCTGAACGCGCCGATGAGTCACATTTTGCCCTAACCCTCCCTGCAGTTTTCAAAATATCCCAAACATCCCAAATTTGACGCTTGAGCAATATTTTGGAGCAAAATTCTCGCTCTCTGCACGTATTCGCAGTTTGAAATTACGACATTTTATACCGAATATATGCCAATTAATGGAATCAGCGATGGGTTACATTTTGCCCAAACCCTCCCTGCAGTTTTAAAAATATCACTAACATCCCAAATTCGACGCTTGAACCATAATTTGGAGCCAAGTTCTGGCTCTCTGCACGTATTCGCAGTTTAAAATTACGACTTTTTATACAGAAAAAATGCCAATTACTGAAAGTGGCGATGGATCACGTTTTGCCCAAACCCTCCCTTCAGTTTTCAAAATATCCAAAACGTCCAAAATTCGAAGCTTGAGCCATATTTTGGAGCCAAATTCTGGCTCTCTGCACGTATTCGCAGTTTGAAATTACGAATTTTATACCGAAAATATTCAATTACTGAGAGCAGCGATATGTCACAGTTTGCCCAAACCCTCCCTGCAGTTTTGAAAATATCCCAAACATCCCAAATTCGACTATTGAACAATAATTTGGAGCCAAATTCTGGCTATCTGCACGTATTCGTAGTTTGAAATTACGAATTTTATAACGGAAAATGCCAATTACTGAACGTGCAGATGAGTCACATTTTGCCCAAGTCCTCCCTTCAGTTTTCAAAATATCTAAAACATCCCAAATTCGACGCTTGAACCATAATTTGGAGCCAAAGTCTGGCTCTCTGCACGTATTCGCAGTTTGAAATTACGACGTTTTATATCAAAATATTCCAATTACTGAACGCGCCGATGAGTCATATTTTGCCCAAACCTTCCCTGCAATTTTCAAAATATCCAAAACATCCCAAATTTGACGCTTGAGCAATATTTTGGAGCAAAATTCTCGCTCTCTGCACGTATTCGCAGTTTGAAATTATGACTTTTTATACCGAATATATGGCAATTACTTGGATCAGCGATGGGTCACATTTTGCCTAAACCCTCCCTGCAGTTTTAAAAATATCACAAACATCCCAAATTCGACGCTTGAACCATATTTTGGAGCCAAATTTTGGCTCTCTGCACGTATTCGCAGTTCGAAATTACGATATTTTATACAGAAAAAATGCCAATTACTGAAAGCGGCGATGAATCACATTTTGCCCAAACCCTCTCTGCAGTTTTCAAAATATCCCAAACATCCCAAATTCGACGCTTGGGCTATATTAACGAGCCAAATTCTGGCTCTCTGCATGTATTCGCAGTTTGAAATTATGAATTTTATACCGAAAATATGCCAATTACTGAGAGCGTCGATGGGTCACAGTTTGACCAAACCCACCCTGCAGTTTTGAAAATATCCTAAACATCCCCAATTCGACGCTTGAGCCATATTTTGGCGCGAAATTCTGGCTCTCTGCACATATTCGCAGTATGAAATTACGACTTCTTATACCGAAAATATGCCAGTTACTGAAAGCGGCGATGGATCACATTTTGCCCAAGCCCTCTTTGCAGTTTTCAAAATATCTCAAACGTCCCAAATTCGGCGCTTGAGCCATATATTGGAGCCAAATTCTGGCTCTCGGCACGTTTTCGCAGTTTGAAATTACAAATTTTATACCGAAAATATGCCAATTACTGAGAGCGGCGATGGGTCACAGTTTGCCCAAATTCACCCTGCAGTTTTGAAAATGTCTCAAACATCCAAATTTCGACTCTTGAGCCATATTTTGGAGCCAAATTCTCTCTCTCTGCACGTATTCGCAGTTTGAAATTTCGACTTTTTATACAGAATAAATGCCAATTACTGAAAGCGGCGATGGATCACATTTTGCCCAAACCCTCTCTGCAGTTTTCAAAATATCCCAAACATTCCAAATTCGACCCTTGAACCATATTTTGGAGCCAAATTCTCTCTCTCTGCACGTATTCGCAGTTTGAAATTTCGACTTTTTATACAGAAAATATACTAAATACTGAAAGCGGAGATGGGTCACATTTTGCCCAAACCCCTCTGCAGTTTTCGAAATATCACAAACATCCCAAATACGACCCTTGAAGAATATTTTGGAGCCAATTTCTGGCTCTCTGCACGTATTCGCAGTATGAAATTACGACTTTTTATACCGAAAATATGCCAGTTACTGAAAGCGGCGATGGATCACATTTTGCCCAAGCCCTCTGCAGTTTTCAAAATTTCCCAAACGTCACAAATTCGACGCTTGAACCATATTTTGTAGCCAAATTCTCGCTCTCTGCACGTATTCGCAGTTTGAAATTACGACTTTTTATACAGACAATATGCCAAATACTGAAAGCGGCGATCACCGCTGAAAGCGGAGTCACATTTTGTCCAAACCCCCCCTGCAGTTTTCAAAATATCCCAAACATCCCAAATTCGACCCTTGATCCATATTTTGGAGCCAAATTCTGGCTCTCGGCACGTTTTCGCATTTTTAAATTACGATTTATTATAACAAAATATGCCAATTACTGAACGCGCCGATGAGTCACATTTTGCCCAAACCCTCCCTGCAGTTTTCAAAATATCCCAAACATCCAAAATTTGACTATTGAGCAATATTTGGGAGCCAAATTCTGGCTCTCTGCACGTATTCGCAGTTTTTGAAATTACGACTTTTTATACCGAATATATACCAATTACTGGGATCAGCGATGGGTCACATTTTGCCCAAACACTCCCTGCAGCTTTAAAAATATCACAAACATCCCAAATTCGACGCTTGAACCATATTTTGGAGCCAAATTCTGG